>NW_011476710.1:8990-13026 GCF_000754665.1 Bison bison bison | reverse complement strand
CCCGGCACTGCGCCCGCATCAGACCCCAGCACAGATGCAGACAGGCTGGGCAGCCAAGGCCTGAGTCCGCAGCAGGAAGGGGGCGTGGGAGGGGCTTGGTCCAGGCCCCGGAGGAGGGCCACCCCCCCCAGCTTACTCAGGTAGATTCTTCACCCAGGGCCCTCGGAACCCTCTGAGAATCTCAGGAAAGCCGTGGGCCGCTCTCTAGAACACAGCCCACCAAGGGAGCTGCGGACCCTGGCACCTGAACCACAGTGCCCAGGGAGAATAAGAGCTCGTGACGCGGGGCCCGGAGGAGAAAAGGCGCCTGCCACCCTCCAGGGCCTGCGGTGACCACAAGCATAGTCCAAGCACTGAGCGCAGCTCCGTGACTCCACACCCAAGGCCCCCAGGGTGAAGGCCGGAGGGACACAGTGGTCAGGGCAGAATGCGTTGCCAGTGGCCTTAGAACAGCTGGACAGGGAGGCAGGAAGGAAGGGCCGCCGGCCAGTGTTCTGGAGACGCCGAGCGAGGGGAGGGAGACACGGGGTGAAGATCGCAGGGTGAGTGTGGAAGGAGAGAAACACCAGCATGAAGACTCGGGGGGAGGGAGGCAGAGGCTGACCCGTAGCAAGAACACGACGTTTAAGGCCGGTGACTCCAGGGCCAGGGCAAGGGGAGCGCCACGCAGAGCCTGGAAGGTGCCCGGGGGGAGGCAAAGGCACAGCTAAGTGGTGCAGCCCTGGGAGGGGCCGGGCGAGAGAGGCCCGGCGGGCGCCTGCCGCTCCACTCGAGCCCAGGACTCGGTTGCTTTGTTTGCCGTGGGTATACACATAATAAGGGGGCTTCCCTGGTGGCTCGGTGGTAAAGAATGCTCCTGCCAATGCAGAAGACGCGGGTTCGACCCCTGAGTCAGGAAGATCCCCTGGAGGAGGCCACGGCAACCCGCTCCAGTATTCTTGCCTGGAGAATCCCATGGGCAGAAGAGCCTGGCGGCTACAGTCCAGGGGATTGTAAGAGTTGCACACGACTGGGCGATGGAGCACACGCGTGCATATGTAATTCCTGGGACAGAAATAAGTGAGAATCGACGATCAACGCAAACGTCCGACACGCGGCACGCCCAGGCGAACGTTATTCAGTCGTTAAAAGGAACGAATTCTGACCCGAGATGGACAAACCTCCAGAGCAGCCAGCAAGAGAAGCCAGCCCCAGGAGGTCACCTCTTGTGGGACTCCATTTACACGAAACGTCCAGAGCGGGGGGGTCCACGGAGGCAGAAAGTAGCCCAGTGGTGGCCTGGCGCCTGGAGGGGGGATGGGGAGGGACAGCTGACGGGCACGGGGTGTATTTTGGGGAGATGAAAATGACCCAGAATTAGACAGCGGCGGTGGCTGTACAGCTCTGTGAATATATGCACTAAAAATCACTCAGCTGTACACTTGACAAGGAGGGGCTCCGCAGCGTGTGAGCTCTATCTCAATAAAGCTGTTTGTTTGGGTTGTTGGTTTTTTTTAAGTGAGAACGTTGGCTCCTACGAGCTGGCAAAAAGTGCCTCGAAAAGGCCAGAACTGTCATCTGAGTTCACGCCTCCTTCCTGAGCGCCTCTGTAGGGGTGAGAGTCCCGGCGTGCAGACGGCTCCCGGCTGCGCACACCACCCTCTGCTCATGGCCCTGAGTTTGCGCTGACTCGCTCCCAGCGCGGCCTTAGAGGCTGCTCACTCCTTTCTCCTGTTTGCACACCACTGGGATCGTGCAGGCCACATTCAGTTTCCATTTAACATTTTGATTCCATTTTCGTTTTATTCCAAAACCTCCCATAAGCTGTTTCTTCCTTCCAGATCTGTATTTGTGAGGTCTGGGGGCTCACGGAGGTCACCCCATGGATTCGGTTTTGGAAAGAAAGGCAAAGAAATGTAGCCCGGAGTCACTCAAGTCTAACCTCAAGGTGTGGGCATCCCTGAAAACCAGCCTTTGAGAAGGTTCTGGACTGAGCTGTCAGGGCGAGAGACAGGGCGCCAGTACTGGGGGTGGTCTGGGGTCACTCATAAGACCACCAAGCCCAAGGCGGCGGAGGCGGGGCAGTCCCAGGGGGTGCAGGATGCAAAGATCTTGAGCTTGAAGACAGCCAGATGAATCTGGAGAAATCTATTTCATGAACTGTGAGCAGAAAAGTGCAATTTCATAGTAGCGTTATTTTTAACCATGTGTTTTCTAAAATGTAAGTAAATCAAGAAATTAAACATTTAAGTAAACAGTTGACAGTTTCATCTGTCTCTGAATGCTTATAAAGTCTTGGTGACTGAGAAACGTGAAATCCTCTCACTGAGAAAAGGGTGGAAGCAGCCTGCCTCTGGGGCTTCTTCCTAGCGGGGCGTATTCTGCACCCCAAATCACAGGAAGTGGCCAGGGTTCCCTCTTCTGGGCCAACCCCCCAGAGAACTGAATACCCAATGCTTTTTCTAGAGGCTCTAAGAGCTTGGAGAGGCAGACAATATAATCCCAAACCCTCCCTTTCAAAACCTCAACCCATATGACGTACCAACAAAAGCAAGGATGGATGCCTCCTTATCTGAGTTCCTGTCCTCTGGGGTCCCGTGAAATGCAAACAGGAATTACCTCCAATGGCTCCCGACCACCCGCCAAGTGGAACCAGCCTGGCGCCGCCCCCCCCAACCGAGGGCAGCAGACACACGGGCAGGAACCAGGCGGTGTGATGCCCTGAGTGCTGGGCACTGACCCACCCCAGCCTCACCCAGCCACGCTGCACTCGTTACCGGTGGGGCACGGTCAGGAACCCGCTCGCACGGGATCTTAATTCCCCGGAGAGGCCCACGGGCTCTCCTGCCCATCACCACACGCCCCCCTTGAATTCCGACTGGCTGTGGCACCCGTGGGCGCAGACTGTGTTCCAGGTACCCAGCCTCCGACACCAAGCTCTCGGTGCGCCCCAGGGAGGGCATGGTCGTCCTGCTGCTGGTGAGGCCGCTGGAGCGACCCCTGCCCGCCATAGGTTTCACAGCTGCAGTTCAAGGCCAGGGGTCCCTTCCTCCCCACTCCCATCCCCGCCAGGCCAAGTCTGCAGCCAGGACCCCCGGTCCTCCCCCCAACAAGAGTCCCTTACCGTCCCTGGGTCTTGGGGCCACAGATTTCGCCCGAGATGCCGAGCCAGCTCTTTGGAAAGACTTGTGAAGCCCACCTCCCTGAGAAGCCCCTCCAGCACGGGGGTGGGGGGTGGGGTAGAAAGAGGCTCTCTCTGAGCCTCGGGGTGTTAAAAATCTAGACGTTAAAGGGCCTGAAAACACTGTCTGGACTAACAGGAAACTTCCACCCGGGTTCAAGGAAGGCGCCCTCGGCCAGCACGCAGGGCCGACACGCCAGCACCGCTGTGCTGAGCGGCCAGGAGACGGGGCTGAACCCAGCAGGCGCTCACAAACGGGAGAGTGAGTGTTGGGGGAGTACGCGCGCAGCAGCACAGACCAGAGGCTTCTTCTGGCAGGGGGCCGGGCCAGCTGCCAAGTGCAGTCACCCAAGCCCCCAGACCCCCAGCTCAAGCTCCGCACGACAGCGTCCACGGCGGCTGTGGGGCGGGCGGAGGGGGCAGCCTCCTGAGGCCCCGGGTCTGTCCCCTGCTGCCTGGGCCTGCCTTCCCACCAGCACCCTTCTGGCCAACCCGGCCACCCATCCAGACCCCGGCTCTTCTTCACACCATCTCCCTCAAACAGCCCATGTTCTTATTACTCCCAGGGCAACCAGGCATGTGAAAATGCTGCTGTCACCATGCCTGGGGGCTGCCAGGCGCCCTCTCCGAGACCGAGACACTGACCCCACGCCCCAGGCTCCGACACAAACCCAAATCGCCCCCAAATCCCCGACAACTCGTGTCACAGAACCCCAGGACAGCACGAAAGTCAAACCACTGACCCCAAATCCGCCGGTGCCCGGGGGCTGAGCCCAGACCCGAGTCCCCCAGCCTTCTCTCTCCCGACACGTGGAGACCCGGCTTGCCCACAGCACACCTGGGGCCCACCCGGTCACAGCGGCTGGGGCACACCAA
>NW_011476710.1:8172-8890 GCF_000754665.1 Bison bison bison | reverse complement strand
GACACACCAGGGAGCAGCCCCCGTTCCCTCATCATGGACAGACCGGTGACCTGCGGGAGCGGGGCCCCGGGCCAGCCCAGGGGATCGCGCCCAAGACCACCCTGCCCACCAGGGCCAGCCCAGGACCACCCCTCTCTGACCAGGCCGGCAGCTCAGCGTCCAGCGGAAGGTGGGGCTTGGATCTCAGGCATCCACACCGTCCCCCACGCCTCCTTCAACCAGGGCACCGAATGCGCCTGCAGGGACATGGGGAGAGAGGACAGCTGCCCAGGGCCCACGCCCAGCTGGGCACGGAGCCGCGACCCTGCACCCAGGCCTCAATCAGCTGCAGAAGAGCAAACCTCACGGCACTCCGGTCATCACGGCCAGTGGGCACAGCCAGGGGCCCCGCCGCTCCCCCAGGGCAGCTGAAGACCCCCGTGCGGGGCTCGTTACCCATCCCCAGTGACTGCTCTGCACTCACCTGGCCCCCACACCCAGGGCGAGGGGCCCCCAGCCTCGCCCAGCTGACCCTGGTGACCAGGAGGAGACTCTTGACCGCAGCTGGTCCCGCAGGGTGAGAGACGAGGCGACCAGGTGAGCGACTCCAAGCTGGACAGAGGTGCAGAGTGCCTGGGAGCACATTCACGGGACACGGAAAGCCTCACCAGAACCGCGAACGATACACAGACTCCGGAGGGAGACGCTGACATTTCCTGGATGTGGCCGCCAGCCTCGT
>NW_011476710.1:7439-7710 GCF_000754665.1 Bison bison bison | reverse complement strand
CACTGGGAGAGCACGGACCCTCCCGGTACCACCAGCGCCAGTGTCTTTGCGGTGGCTCAGGGCCAGAGCCCCAGGCGGAGGATGGGGAGTCTGGCCCCTGGAGTGAAAGGGCGGAGGGAGGAGCTACCCGAGACAGGAGGGGCTGCGCCTCGACACTCCAGCCTCACCGCCAGCCCCCGGGCAAGGCCGGTGGGCATGCCTCCTCCTCCGGGAGGCTCTGACGCCCCAGCCTCCCCACTCCCCCAGCACCTCCCAGACCCTCCCGCCCACC
>NW_011476710.1:3753-7273 GCF_000754665.1 Bison bison bison | reverse complement strand
CGGCTGTCATGGGAGGGCAGAGCCATGGGATGGACGGCCCCTCGAGGAAACGGCACCCCCTGGACTTGTGTGAGGAGGAGCCCCAAGGGCAAGGCAGACGCTGGGAGGGCGCTGGGCGGGACCCGGGCGTGGGAAAGCCCTGGCCCCAGGGAGGAACTGGACCAAGGACATGTCCCTGCTGTCACGCCAACCTCCCGAGGCACAGAGCCCAAGGGTGGACGCGAGGGGTCCCCACAAGGGCCTGTGGGGCCGTGGTATCGGTTCCTGGGTGACAGTCACTGTCCTGCGCTGTTCACACGGTCCCGGCCACAGGCTTTTCATGTTATAACACATGGCAGCCACCTGACCCTTTGTGCAGAGCCTGCTGCGTGCTCACTCGCGTCCGACTCTGTGTGACCCCCCCATGGACTGTAGCCCACCAAGCTCCTCTGTCCATGGGATTCTCCAGGCAAGAATACTGGAATCATCATTTCCAAAGAAGACTGAGTTGTCATTTCCTTCTCCAGGGGATCTTCCCGACCCAGGGATCAAACCCGGTCTCCTGCTTGGCAGGCAGGTTCTCTACCATCTAAGCCACCTGGGAAGCCCTCTGGGCAGTGAGGGAGCTAATCAGTGAATGACTGGGCCCCACACTCTTGCCGAAGCCTCGTCTGACCTGGTGCGAGAGCACAGTTCACTTGGCATCACAGAGAAGCCTTTGCTGGCTCTGTCCCAAAGCCAGACGCCGGGCCCTGCCCCCCGAGAGACGGGCAGTCATCACCTCCCCAGAGGGATGGCCAGCCCCCATCTCTGTCCCCCACAGAAAACCACAGCAGAAGCAGCAAAGCCCTCAAGGTCGTGAGAGCGGGCACCAAGACCAAGCCCTCTGCGGAGCAGTCTGGAACCTCTGGACCTAATGGCCCAGGAAGAGCCGGGGGAGGGACGGCAGCCTCAAGTCAATTCCAGAGTCCTGAAGGGGACCGGGCAGGCCTTCCTGTCCCTGGTCTCCAGGGCAGACATGTCTACAAACCGTGGGGCAGCAGCATACCCCTCACCCAGGTGGGTTCTCCAGATCCTGTGGCCCCGAGACCCCCACGTGGGGCCCAGTCACCAGTAACGTGATGGAGGCTGGGGCGCCCTGCTGCAGCAGACCCCACCAGGGAACTCAGCTCCCAGGATCCCACATCTGACGGGGGCTGGGGGGGTGCCAGAGGAGTAAAGGAGAACCGTGTGAACTTTAAGTCACAAACCTGCAGTGTACGACCTGGGACTTCCCTGATGGTCCAGTGGCTAAGACTCTGCTCTCAAAGCAGGGGGCCCGGGTTCGATCCCTGGTCAGGGAACTAGATCCCACACTCCACGACTAAGACCGGGAGCCAAATAAATAAATATTAAAACAAACACACACACACACAATGCTGGGCCCCAAACCAGGAGCCTAGCACAAGATGGGATGAACCACAAGCCTGCCCTGCCCCATCCTGCATCCTTGCAGAGAAAGCTTGCTATGAAAAATGGTCACTGAATCCTTCCGACAAAACTCTCTCCCAGTAGAGGTGACCTGGAAGCTTGATGCAGAGCCGGGCTTTCTTGTCTCCTTTGCCTTCCCAGGGACAGGGTGGACACATGCCACCTCTTCTAAGTCCCTGGCGAAAGTCACTCCTAGGGCAGAGTTTCAGCCCCAGAGCCCATCAGTGGGGTCAAACCCAGTTCCTCCACTGCTGAGCTGCAGGATCAGGTATGACCAGCAACCTCTCTGAGCCTCAGTTTCCCCACCTGCAAAATGGTCAGGGGAGACCACCCGCCACAGCCAGCGAGACTTTGGTGCCTGGACACAGCCCAGCTTACTCCTCGGTCTTGATGTGGTTGAGGGTGGCACACACCACCCACGTTCACTTCCGCTGGCCCACAGCCACGCGCCTCTGCAAAAGTGTGGTTCAGCTGCTCTCTACGGGGCCCCAGGCAACGGGCCACACAAAGGGAGTGCTCAGAACAGAGCGCAGCACGAATCAACACTCACAAAATATTAGCACGGGGTGGCAGGGGGCACCCACACACACGGGAGAGGTGGACAGTCCCTTCCATCCCTGACAATGTCTGGCCAGAGCTGTGCAGACCAGACACCCCGCCTGGGCCAAGAGGAGGAGAGAGCCTTGGAGAAGATGAAAGACACGGGGACATGGGGTCAGAGAAGACTCCCAGACCCTGCTCTCTTCAACTCTGAAACTGCACCTGAAGACTGTTTCTGTTTATGAAGGCGTCCCCTGAAATCCCCAAACAAGCACTGACTTCAAACTCCCCGTTGTATGCCAGCAGGGACAAGCTTACGAACTGGCTCTCCTAAACTCAGCTGCATTCCAGCTGGCGGCCTCTCACCCTCCACCCCACCCTTCAGCCCCACCAGGGGCTCTCCCTCTTTATCAGGGACAGCCCAGTACAAAAGGCCACATTTCCAAGGCTTTCCTGTAACTATACCAGGTCACGTGACTACAATCTGGACGATATCAAGGAATCAGAATGGCGTGTGGAGCTTCCACAAAGTCTGCTTACATGAGTCTGCTTCCCCTTCACCATTCTCTCTACTGCCTGGAATAGAGACGCAATGGCTGGAGCTCTTGCTGCCATTTTGGACCAAGCTGGAAGGCTGAGGCTGGAAGCCAGTGATGAGGACATAGAAAGAAAAATGTGAGGGCCCGGGTCCCTGATGATTCCGTGTCAGGGTCACACCGGCCCTGAACCGCCTACTTCCTTTACGAAAGAGTAAACGCTTCTAACTTTAGGCTGCAGTTGTGTCGGGGTTTTGGCTACAACCAGCAGAGTCTCCTCTGCTGCAGGCCCGGGTCTTCCACGTGAAGACAGCACCAGAGGAGCACCATGGAACTAGAGCTGATGGAACTAGAGCTGACCCCACTTCACACATAACTGACCAGTCAGTCACTTGCCCACAGTTGCAAAGAAACAGGCGAAGGAGGTGGAGCACAGAGCTGGTTGACAGGAGCATCCGAGAATGCTTGGGGAGACGCCACGGAGAAGCGTACAAACGCCGGAACAGGACTCGGCCGTCCTGAGGCAGCCGGGTGTTCACTTCCACGTGGGACAGAGCCGGAAACAAAGCTGCGGCTGGGGGCGGGTCGCGGTCTCCTGACGGTCAGAATCCCTGGCAAACAGGCCCTGAGATATCTGGTTGGGCCCGGCCACGTCGCAGGAGCACAGGTCCAATCTCTGCTATTTCAACGTTTGGAGAACAGGATACATTCACACGCTCAGAGTGTACTGGGAAATACAGGCATTTTTCTTTATTGGCTGTGCTGGCTCTTAGCTGCGGGACACAGGCTTTCTCCGGGCGGTGATCGTGCTCTCTGGCTGCGGGCTCCTCCTGCTGCGGGACTCAGGCTTTCTCCAGGCGGTGATTGTGCTCTCTGGCTGCAGGCTCCTCCAGCTGCAATGCGGCATCTCAGTAGTTGCCGATGGCACGTGGGATCTTAGTCGCTGACCAGGGATCAAACCTGCGTCCTCTGCATTGTAAAGCAGATTGTTAACC
>NW_011476710.1:0-2765 GCF_000754665.1 Bison bison bison | reverse complement strand
ACCCAGGACTGATCTCCTTTAGAATGGGACTGGTTGGATCTCCTTGCAGTCCAAAGGACTCTCAAGAGTCTTCTCCAGCACCACAGTTCAAAAGCATCAATTCTTCAGTGCTCAGCTTTCTTCATAGTCCAACTCTCACATCCATACATGACCACTGGAAAAACCATAGCCTTGACTAGACAGATCTTTGTTGACAAAGTAATGTTATTTAGTGTGTAACCCGATTGGCTATGACAATTGTATGTACCCAGGAAATACACATGTCCCCTCCTGCCCTCCTCGGAGACCGCGCTCCCCCATACAGACAGCATCATTCCTGAGGGTCCCTATGCCCAGCCCAGGGCCAGCTGGCACTTAGCCGACCCTTTGCTCCCAGCCAGCCCCCTGGGTGAGATAAAAACCTGCAGCCCAGGTCTCACATCTGGGTTGCCCGGGCGTGACTCTCAGGCCCGAGCTGTGGCACCACCCGGGTGTTGACGGGAAGTTGAGAACCCTGGGTCGCCATCAGGACCTGCTGAATCACAACCCCTGGGAGGCGGGATCGGGACTCCAGGCGGTACCCAGGACTCCTCGGACCTGCTGAATCACAGCCCCTGGCAGGCGGGATGGGACTCCGAGCTGGTAAACACACGCCCTCTGCTTTAATGCTCCAGTGCCCGCTGATGCTTGAGAGCCACGGTCTGCATCACTGCCCAGAGGAAATGCACTCAGGCGGCTCAGACAAGTTTGCAGGGACCTGTCTCTTCCCAGCAGACACTGTACCTGATAGATCTCTGCAGTAAAGCTGGGGAACAGTGTGCACACCCGCGGAACGACTGGGACACCGCAGGGCGTGCGGCTCCCCCGTGACCTTCTGTCCCTGTGCCGTCGAAAGAAATGTATATATTTGGTCTCTGCTCTCGGTTCCTGATAAAAGAGCTTCTAGGACCCTTGGGATTTCCTGGGTCGTAGGAGCGTCTTTTGTTCTAACGAGGTGACTCCGGGTGGGCTCGTGGGTAGTTCAGGATGGGGGCTGGTCACCAAGAAAGATCAAACCAGGTTTGAAACGTGGAACTTCCAGGACTTCCCTGGAGGTCCAGTGGTTAAGACACCACACTTCCGATGCAGGGAGCGTGAGTTCAATCCGTGGTCAAGGAACTAAGATCCCATAAGCTGTGCGGCGTGGACAAAATATTAAAAGAAAGAAGAAAGAAAATTCAGAACTTTCATCCTGAAAGGGAGAACTTTCATCATCCAGGGAGAGGGCTGGCGGTTGAGTAAACATCAATCTCGCCAGCGACATGAAGCCTCCATAGGCTTCCCTTCACTGTGGGGTTCGGAGGGCTTCCGGGTTGGTGAGCACGCAGAGGGTTGGGGCAGAGGCGCTCCCAGTGGGGAAGGCTGCCCCTCCCCAGCCCTCCCCTGTTCACCTCTTCACCGGACTGCCCCGAGCGGCATCCTTTATAACAAACAGGTGACAGCAAAGTGCTCACCTGAGTGCTGTGGACTGTTCCAGCAGATTCCAGGAGGGCTGGTGGGAAGCCCCCACTTTATAACCGGTAGATCAGAAGCACAGCTGACAACCTGCCCTGTGACAGGCGTGTGAAGTGAGGGCAGCCACGAGGCTGTGCCCCCAGAAAGTCTGTGCTCCAGGCAGGGAGCGTCAGCACCGCCCGCCATAGAGAACCCGCATGCTTGCGGTCACACGTGTTCTGAGAATAGTGTAAGAAAGAGGCTTTCCCTGGGCCAGCCTTCACTCCTCTCTGCTGTTCCCGCACCCAGGTGGCGCCAGTGGTAAAGAGCCCGCCTGCCAATGCAGGACCTGTAGAGACAAAGGCTCAATCCCTGGGTCAGGAAGATCCCCTGGAGAAGGGCATGGCAACCCACTCCAGTCTTCTTGCCTGGAGAATCCCACAGAGAATCCCACAGAGAAGCCTGGCGGGCTACAGTCCGCGGGTTCACACAGAGTCGGGCACAACCGACGCATCTTAGCACACACACACGGGCAGGGACAACTGTGTGCGCTGGGGGCACGCTGTCCCCTGGATGATGCTCTGTCCCCTTCACACTTGTCTACTGATAACGTCTCCTTAAAGTGCTGGCACGTTCACGGCGTCCTCAAGAAGAGATGCTATGAAAGGGCCTGACCGTCCAGTGGGGCTGGGTCAGCGCTCAGGTGTGGGCAGAGAGCCCTGTCCACTGGGGAGGCCTGCTCGGAGAGCCCCCCACCCAAGACCTGCGGGGGGTGGGGACTGGCACAGCCCTGGCGGGGGTCCTCTGGGAACACAGGCTCTGAACTCCGCTCCATGGTCGCTGGGCACCCTGACCCCGTCCTGCCGTCTCCGGCAAACAGAGCGCCATCCGGGGGATTCTGGAAGCTCCCACGTGGGGCGTCCACACAGTGCTCAATGCAGCATTAAGGGCTCCTGCTGGCCACTCCTCCAGAGTCTGGCTACAGGGCGAGAAGCAGATGCGGGCCCCTGCTCCCCTCATGGGGCCCCGCCCCACCCCCCTTGGTGGAGGCCTCGCCACTGGACGACCACTCTGCCTGCAGCCGTCAGAACCCAGGGGTCTGTCCCATGAGCACGGAGGATGGACAGCAACACCCAGCTGTGTCCAGGAAGACCCAGGCCCAAGACGGACGCCCGCACGTCTGTGGGGAGGAAAAGATGCCCTGACGCCACGTGCAGAGACCCCGGCTGGGCAAGGGCGGAATTACTCAGTCCGTCTGCAAAAGCGTGCCAGGCAACCCTCTGATTCTGAGACTCCTAGACAAGCGGGAGGCA
>NW_011476709.1:28457-35128 GCF_000754665.1 Bison bison bison | reverse complement strand
TTACAGCATGTGAGACTTAGAATTTTATGTATCATATTCTATCCATTGAACAATTACCATGTACAAGATATGTTTTGTTGTTGGTGATAGATACATTGCCTCCTTTACTTCTCACAAATATCCCAAGTGTCAGGTTGTTATTTTAAGTATTTTACATGTATGATCTTAATTTCTCAAAATAACCCTATGAAATTATGACTCCGTTAACTTGTTTTGTGAGTCAGTGGTGACAAGCCAAGCGGCTAATGTGATGTGACAAATGGCTAGAGTGATGGCTGCTCTAGCCTGATTTCATGATCACTGTACAATACTATGCCTAGATTTTGGAAGTAGAGTTTTTTTTTGTTTTTTTTTTTGGAGTATAGTTGATTTACAATGTTGTATTAGTTTCAGGGAAGCAGAACTTCTGCTCTGTTGTTATAACTTTGAACCTGATTGATGTAATGAGCTTTAACAACCTCTTTTGCTATATATTATTGTAACTAGGAACTGTGGTGTCCAAAAGGTAGTTTGGACTGTATTAAGGAAACAATTCTGCATAAATTGATTGAGCAATTAAATTCTTTGATGAAAATGTGTAACAAGTTATTTAAGGCTGTAAGATACTGATTTATTCAGCAGTATACCTTTCCCCAATAACTTCTATATGCTTGTTACTTTACCATAGGGATCAAAAGATGTCTTGAGTTCTGTCTTTACCTTTTTACAAGCTCATTTCTAATGGAAGAGATAAAGGGCCTATCTGTAATAGACATGAGTATTCATTTGGAAACTTGTTTCAAAAAGCTTAACTCTGTTTGCACTTGGGAATGTGTCAGATAATAATGATACTTGTGGAAAGAAGAGATGAGTGATGAGTGTGATGGATAGGAATTTGCCAAATTGAGAAATAGTTGAAGGAATGATGGCATTGGCTTTTTCAGCAAAGGAAGCAAATGTGTTTAAAATCATGGAAATGTGTAAGAGCATATTTTATTCATAGGTCTGCATGTCATTTGTCCTAGTTGAAGTGGTGGCTCTGAGATTGGGAAAGTTGAGCAAGAGTCATAAAATGAAGACCTTTATAGTCAGACTAGGTTATAGGGAATCTTCAAAGGAGTTTAAGAATTAAAAATGTTTGAGTTTTTGCAAGCTCTCTGGCAGTGGTGTGGAAAGTATGTTGAAAAGGATAGGGGGCAGGGGTATGGAAGGGGAGGCTAAGGTTTGGGAGCTGAGTTAGGAAACCGTTGAAACAGGCCAAGTAGACAAAGGCAAAGTCCTAAATTACCTAGAGAAACGCAGTAAAAATGGAGAAGGGGATAGATTCAAAAGCTTTGAGACGCAAAATGAACTTTGTGAAAAGAATGAATTTGGCTTATTGGTAGGGAAGAGGTAAGAGGAAAAGTAGGATTACTTTTTGGCTCGGTTAACTGGTGAGATTGCTATCATTGTAGCTTCAGAGTCTCCCATACAATGTAAGATTCATAGAGTTTCAGGTATTTGTAGTACATTCAACAGGTGGAGAGTACCCAGTTTGATTGACTGTTAATACCTTCCTCACTCTGGTGACCATGACATTTTAACAGGAGGTGGAAGGAGAAGAAAGCAAAAACTTTCTGTTCTTTATGCAAAGAAACCCCGTGGTAGAAATCTCACTGGCAAGAGCTCTTATGTCACCAACTTTTTCTCAGTGGAAGTAGCCAGGAAAAAGGGTATTGATGACAGTGGCTTCTGTGGGATTTCATAGACAGATTTAAGAAAATTTGGCAGTAAGAGAAACTTATATGAGGTTGCCAACTGCTGACTTAATGAACCACACATCCTTGAGAATAACTTTAGACATAGTATAAAAGCCTTCAATATAAATGAATTGTAATCTTACTGTTATAATTTCTTAATTTGGGATTGTGATGAGTACTGTAATACAGTCTAGGTCAGAAGTTAGTAAACTTCTTTTGTAAAGGGCAACAGAGTAACTGTTTTAGATTTCATAAGCCAGATAGTCTCTGTGTTGTAACTGTTCGGCTCTACTGTTGGATCTGGAAGCAGCTATAGACAGCAAGTAAATGAGTGGGTGTAGCTGTGTTTCAGTACTACTTCATTTACAAAAATCTATGGCTGGCTGGATTGGCCCATGTGCCATAGTTTGCTGATACCTGATAGAGATGTTCTAATAACCTCTAAGGATTTGGACTGAAGCAGGAGTTTGTTTCATAAATAATACATTTCTCAGAAAGCTACTCCCCTAACTTCTCACAGTAGATTGAAGAATGACTTCATCACATTTAAATTCATTTTCCTATCAGTGCCTTTGCTCAGGTCATCCTTCTGCCTAGACCCATGTTTCTCAGTGGGGCTGCTATTGGCATTTTTGATGGCTATACATTGGGAGGGAATACATTTTTATCAGGGCATGTAGCCATTCACAGCCCCAGGTCACTATTTCCAAAAATGTGTGAATTAGAACCACTGGCTGAGGTGGCTTGTTTTTCCTTCTCCTTTTCTAATCATCCTTAAGATACAGTACTGAAGTTCTACCTCTTTTCCTAGTCTTTATTATATAATCCTTAATTAACTCTTAAATGGTTAACAGCTTGGAATACATTATTCATGTAACTTCATAGTCATTTGTCTTTAGATTATAAATTCATTGATGGTAGGAGTTTTTGTCTGTTTTGTTCACTTCTGTCTTTCCAGTACCAGGAACTCTGTTATGACTCATAATAGGTGCTCAATAAATGTTCAAATTACATTGTCTTCTATTATGGAAAAATGAGACTTGCCTTCTTGCTGAGATTTATAAGCTCCTGATTAATAGAGACTATCCCTCATACTAATTCCGTGTCACCCAGGGAACTGAACTTGATACCGAACTGGGTGATGAAGTTTGCTAAACCTTTGGGCATCTGCTAGGTGGAGAGCACCGTGCATGCTAGGTGATAACTGGGTATACAGAGATGATTACATTTTTGTCTGATGGGATGGAGGTTAGTCAATACTCAAATAACAAAAATACAGTAGTTGAAAGAGTCAGCTCTGCAGGCAGACCTAGATTCAGTTCCTGTGTCTGCCACTGTCTCTTGGAGCAGTTTGCTTAATTTCTCTTGGTTCTTTAATTTCAAAGAGCTGTTGTTCAGTTGCTAACTCTTTGAGACCCCATGGACTGTAGCTCTCCAGGCTTCCTTGTCCTCAACTGTCTTCCCGGAGTTTGTTCAAATTCATGTCGGTGATGGTATCTAACCATCTCATCCTCTGCTGCCCACTTCTCCTTTTGCCTTCAGTCTTTCCCAACATCAGGGTCTTTTCCAGTGAGTCAGCTCTTCAAATCAGGTGGCCAAAGTGTTGGAGCTTCAGCATCAGTCCCTCCAATGAATATTCAGGGTTGATTTCCTTTAGTATTGACTGGTTTGATCTACTTGTAATCCAAGGGACTCTCAAACACCAGAATTCGAAAGCATTAGTTTTTTGGCGCCCAGACTTCTTGGTGGTCCAACTCTCACATCCATACATGACTACTGGAAAAACCATAGCTTTGACGATACGCACCTTAGTCGGCAAAGTGATGTCTCTACTTTTTAATGCACTGCCCAGCGTATTAGAACCTTTTAAAGAAATGATGTTAGCATTTTGCATAAAATTAAGTTCTTACTGTTGTACCATGTCGCATGCTAGGGACATTGTACTAAGGCAAAATTTAGAGGTTGTAAAGATTACCTCTGGCTTAAGGTGGGAGAAGCAACAAAGCTCCATAGGGAAAATGGCATAATAGGTCTAGATGGACTGATAGAATTTATACAGTGGCACGGGTGGTGACAATAAGTTTTCCTAGAGGCGAAGGATGAACTATGAACAGAGAAAATTGAGAGAATGTAGGATATGTACTGAAAGCAGAAAGATTCCTCGATAAACTCATATTTCCACCACATACCACACTACCTTCTCTGGGCAGTTACCTGATTTGGTGAAAGATGCTGTCTATTGTTATTCAACCATGGTCTCTTCCCCTCCACCTCCCCCACCTAGGGAGACAGTTGTGATTCAAATGTAGACTTTCTTGGGTAGAACATTTTGAATTAACTACTCTTGTATTCTGAATATCATACCTCCCCCCTCGACATACACAGTAAGTAGAGTGTGGGAGAGAGTACATTTTAATCAGTTCAGCTTGTTCAACCCTTGAGTATTGTCCTTGACACTTAGTAAAAGTTCACTTTATTTCAGCGACAGGGTGGGGTGGTAAAGGAGTGATCCTGATTGAAGCCATTTTCAACTAAATTTTAAAAATTTGAATATGAACTTTTGAATCCGATGTTTTCTGAGATCTTTGTGAATACCCCTGTAGCATGTAGTTATCTTATTCAGAGAATTGGTAATGAGGATCTAATGAAATTAAATTTGCATATTTATTGCATTTTAAGATATACTTAAGAAAACTTTTTCATTGCTTCCAGAAGGGTACATAGAATGCAAAGGAAATATATGACCCTAGAACAGATTTTAGTATTAAAAAGAAGAACTGCATACCAATAAGTCGCCCAGGTGTTTATTATTCTTTGGACTTTAAATATCACTGGTTCTTTTCTGCAGTCATTGAATGACAGCAGTTGTGGGATAAGAACTATAGTTGGCTCACACCTAGCACAAAATGACTCTGAGAATGTTCTTTACTGTCTCCTAGAAATTCCCGGTAGGATTGAGTCCCTGTTGGCCACAGCTGCATAGCCATTCATGTTGTGGTTGTTGTTTAGTCACCAAGTGGTGTCCATCTCTTTTGTGATATCATGTAGCATGCCAGGCTCCTCTGCCTGTGGGATTCTCTAGGCAAGAGTACTAGAGTGGGTTGCCATTTTCTTCTCCAGGGGACCTTCCTGACCCAGGGATGAAACCCATGTCTCCTGCATTGGCAGGCGGATTCTTGACCACTGAACCTACCTGGGAAGCCCATAGTCATCCATACTACACCCTAATAGCTTCCTTACCTTCCCTGCCTTACTTCTCCAAATCCATTACTGGTGTTTTCTAGGGTAACTTCCCAAATAAAATACTTAAACTAAAACCTTTTGTCTCAGGGTGTACTTCTGAGGAAATATAACCTTAAAATAATGCAGTAAGATATATTTTAGTAAGAGTTTGGAATTTTTAAGTTTTGGAGTATAGAATTTGGATAACATATAGTCGGTACTCAGCTGTTTGCCCTTTTTAGAAAAAAGAGAGTAGCTAGCTAGTTTCCTGTATGGGGGCCGGAGGTTGTATTGAGTCTGGATAAGCATCTCTGTTTTGTAGTGCGTGCAAAAGGAATCACTGATGTTTATAGCCCCAAATGTAAGTGACTAGGTGTCATTTTAGCAGGTGGGTTTTTTGTTAATACTAAAATTATAGGTTATAGATTTATATTGTGCATTTACTTTGAATTCTAACTACCTTCCTGGCAACACTGAACATAAAATTAAATCCAGTCAGAAAGAACCAGAGAAAGAGTACAGAGATACAAGCTAGAGAGAATAAGATAGCATAATTCAAGCATTTTCTTATTCCTGAAAAATAGGTTTTTCTTTTAGTTTTACCTATGGAATTCTGCCGACAGATTTTTTTTTAATTGAAGTATAGTTGAATTACAATGTTAATTTTTCCTGTATAGCAAAGTGACTCAGTTGTACATATATATATACACATTCTTTTTAATATCTCCTATTATGGTTTATCCCAGGACTTCGAATATGGTTGAATATAGTTCCTGTGCTATACAGTAGGATCTTATTGTCCATCCATTCTGGATGTAATCGTTTGTATCTACTAACCCCACACGTCCAGTCCATCTACCCCTGCTGTTGGCGATCACAAGTCTGTTTTCTGTTTCTTTGAGTCTGTTTCTATATCATAGGTTCATTTGTGTCATGTTTTAGGTTCCACATTATAAATGATTTAATAGTCTTTGTCTTTCTGACTTGACTTCACTTAGTATGATAATCTCTAGTTGGATTCATACTGCTACAAATGAAATTATTTTTATGGTTAAGTAGTAACCCATTGTGTATAAGTACTGCATCTTCTTTAGCCACTCATCTGTCTACAAGCATTTAGGTTGTTTCCCTCTCTTGGCTATTGTGAGTAGTGCTCCTGTGAACATAGAAGTGCACGTTATCTTGTTGAATTAGTTTTGTCCAGATACATATGCTCAGGAGTGGGATTGCAGGATCATATGGTAATTCTACTTTTAGTTTCCTGAGGGTGTCCATACTGTTTTTCATTGTGGATGCAACAACTTGCATTCCCACCAGAAGTGTAGGATGGTTCCCATCTCTCCACCCCCTCTCCAGCATTTGTTATTTATAGACTTTTAATGATGGCCATTCTGACTGGCCCACTCCAGTACTCTTGCCTAGAAAATCCCATGGGTGGAGGAGGCTGGTGGGCTGCAGTCCATGGGGTCTCGAAGAGTTGGACACGACTGAGCAACTTCACTTTGACTTTTCATTTTCATGCATTGGAGAAGGACATGGCAACCCACTCCAGTATGCTTGCTTGGAGAATCCCAGGAACGGGGGAGCCTGGTGGGCTGCTGTCTATGGGGTCGCACAGGGTCGGCCATGACTGAAGCAACTTAGCAGCAGCAGCATTCTGACTGGTGTGAGGTGATACCTAATTGTAGTTTTGATTTCATGGCCGACTCTGTGCCACCCCATAGACGGAGC
>NW_011476709.1:25201-28357 GCF_000754665.1 Bison bison bison | reverse complement strand
ATCTATATGTTGCTGACAGATTTTTTACTTCAGAACAAGTTTGATTGAAAAGAAACCACAGGATCTGTCCAAGTTGATTGGATTCTGTGCCATCTGTTGACTCTTAAGCTATTTTGGTGTTCTAAAGATATATTGTAAATATATTGTACTGCAGGATAGAGTGTTAATAACTTAAAACATCGTGGATACTATATAATAATAACATATGTATTAGACATAAATGCCTTTCTTAAAAGTCTCTTTTTTTCCTTTTTCAGAATGCTGCCTTTTTATATGGTCTTGGTTTGGTCTACTTCCATTACAATGCATTTCAGTGGTAAGTTGATGTAAAACTAGTAACTCCAGTTGTTTCTAGTATATAGCTTTTGTTTGCATTTTTCTGTTTGTGTGTGTATGTATGTGTAATAAATACAAAATATTTTAATATCAATAAGCCTACATTTTTCAATAATCTCTTGGAATTATTACTTTGTTCCTTTAGAGATATTGACCCCACCTTAGATAATTAAAAATGTATATGTTCCTAAAAGAATCTGGTATAAAGAAGACTTAGATTAGAAAGCTTTTGGAATTTCTGTTACTTATTATACCTGGTGGTCCCTAGCTTATTTGAACGGGGGAATGATTGTGCTCTCTGTTCTCAAGGTTTGTGGCTAAGTGATGCATGATGACCAGTATTTGCTTTTCAGACTTTTAGACATGCTGACTGCTCCTTCCCTTCCTCCTTCACCAAAACACACACGCACATGCACACACACTAGTACTTTCCAATTTCTTGTAGCTAGGGACTAGATTTTTAAACTCTCAGTTCTCTCTTCTGTAAAATAGTAATAATGGTACCACCTTCAGAGTCAGACATTAAATATGATAGAAATATGTAAGATTTTATAAACAGTAAAGTATATCGGATCCTGTTACTATGGCCTTTGCCCCCTTGTTGTTTTTCTGTTTACCAGACAAGACAGTAGCATTCTCTAGTGGAAAGAACATAATTGACAGATTGGTATTCTGTTCTCAGCACTTTTAGTTTGATCTGTTTGCTCTTGTGTGTGTTTTAGGTACATTGCAGTTAATTGTCTTTTCTACTCTAATAGAGTTTTGATGATCAAATTAGATAATGTACGTTTTGTAAACTGTAAAGCCCTATGTAGTATTTTTTTTTTTTTTTTTTGGAAATGTATTCAACTTTGTCAGAGTCCTTTCTAGTCTCCATAATTTTAAGCTTGAGTGAGTGCTTAGAAAGTCCAGAGGAACGTTTTTACCAAAGGTTATAACCCTGTCATATACCTGATGGGCACCGTGGATATTTATTACAGAGCTTTTCAATGTGCATTGGTAATGATGTGATATGATTGCTCTAAAGAGGAAACTTCAGGTATGAATGACTTTTCCCAGATGCCTTTTCTTTCCTCTTTGGTTTTGGTCCTGTTGGTTTTTGATCATCAATGGAAACACTGCATTGTTAGAGAACATCTGTGTGGATAGAGTATTATGCAAATCGTTCATTTTCATGGTAAACTTTACAAAGCTGTAATTGGTCTTTATTAAGAAGTTTTGTAATATTTTTCTTTTAAATTATACATTGTTGTAGAACAATCTAAAATTTAAGCCTCCTAACTCTGTATGCAGTGTATCATGTATCATCAAGAGTAGATTAGGAGTGTTTTAAAATCTCTTAGGTTCTTAAAGATCCTATTTATAGAAAACTTTTAGAACCAGAAATGGCCTTAGAGATTAATTAGTTTTCTCCCTTAATTTTATAGATGAAGAAAACAAGAGATGTGTATGTGTGTGTGTAACTCAGTATTATGTAATTGGTTGCGGAAGCAAGCTCAGATTTCCCACTCTAATTATTTTGTCTGTTGTAGTCTGTCCGCAAGTTTGAAGATTGATAGGCCATTATTTTTAATCAGTATTTATTATTGTTCTTCTGGGCGCATTTGTACAATCTTTATGGCCAGCCAGAAATAATTTAGGTGAAACTCAAGACAAGGAATGCTACACTTTTAGAAATGGACAGGTATACCTCAGAGGAGTTAGTTTTTACCTACCTGTGATAACTTGTGAACTCTCTGTAGATCACAGATAAAAGCATAAAATCAATAATGAGGTGAAACCATCATCAGTTCAAAACTGGATTGCATTAAAAAGTGTGTGACCATGTCAAGTTAGGGGGCTTGTAGTGTGGAAAACTGTATCTTTTGATTCTTTATCTACATATGATTTCTGGTTCCTTCAGTTGCCTTAATGAAACTATATAAGAATGATACAATCTCTGAATTACTAAGTGCCTTCTGTTTTGTTGATCCTGTCCTGGTTACCATTTTCTCATGTCTTAAGTTTCAGCTCTAGCTGCTCCCTAAAGTGATATATCTCACACCTTCTCTCTCTTTTGTAAAATATTTATTCATTTTATCTGCTTGAGTCCTAGTTGTAGCACACAGGCTCTCTACTTGTGGCACATGCGCTCAGTAGTTGTGGTGTGAGGGCTTAGCTGCTCCAGGGGATGTGTGGTGAATTCTTAACCACGAGACCACCAAGGAAGTCATTCACACTCTCTCTTAATCCTTCATGGATGCATATTTTCTGTTTTCCTGATCAAATGTTCTTTCACAAACTGCCCCCAATTTTGCTTTCAATTACTTCATTATTACTTGAACAGCCACAAAATTAGAAAGCTTGGAGTAGGTGCTTGGTGAGAGTTTTAGAGTATAGCCTTAATGAATAGGAACTTCCTAGGTTAAGACTAAATTTGTGTGGGGATTTTTTTGTTTGTTGTATTTATAGGTAGCTATTAATTTCTGGGAGCAGCCCCCCCCCACACACACACACTTAAGTGCTTTGGGATTTGTTGAAAAAATATTTGCAGAGAAAGGTATGGCATGCCTTTTTTTGTATTGTTAGCTCAGAATGGTCTAGCTCTGGAACATTTATAATGTAAGTAGAATTTAATATTTGGAAATGGTGTCTGTTGGTATTTAATTAGATTAAGTATTTGAGAAGAAAGCATGCAACCAACATGTGTGTTGGAGTTGGTGATAGTGACCTAATAAATTATTAAGAGCAATTTTATCAACTATGGGTTTTATCTTGTTAATCTGTCTTGTTTCTTGCCCTATTATGTTGCATCCTCTCCCCGCCCGCACCCCCCCCCCC
>NW_011476709.1:24363-25042 GCF_000754665.1 Bison bison bison | reverse complement strand
GCCTCTTGAGTCAATTCAGTAACTTGGTCAGTTTTTCTACTTTGAGTTTGAGGAACCCAGTGTCAGAAACAGAGCAACTGTTAAATTCTTAGTAGATTTATCATAATGATTTAATTTTACTATTATCATACACAGTAACTTGTGACCAGACTTAAAAATTATATATCCAGAAGAAGAAAGGAAGACATAGAAGGCCACAGTAAAATACATGCAGCAGAGCGCTAGAACCAGCATCTATAAAGCCATTCCTTTCCATGTTTATGCCCATGCCTTCACTTCATGAGGGTGGCAAATAGCTAAGGGTATCTTGAACTGAGCTTTTCCTTGCCTTTATAATAAGAAACTTATATCTTTGAGCGAAAAAAATTGAACCATGTACAGTAGTAAATTATTATAACTTGTAGCCATATTTCTGAATATACCCCCTTGAAAATCCTACCATTCCTCTTTCTTTAGCTTGTAACCTTTTGTATCCCCACTGATCAATATCAGAATGATCTTATGGTAGCAAATCTAACAGCTACATAATTCTTTGCCAGAGGCAGAGGATTTTGGAAATTACCTTCCCAAATCTGATTGATAAGGCCTGGTAAGGAAATGTAGTGATTATTATGTTGACATCAGCAAAGAGTAGGATAATGAGATGGAGGTGAGTTCAAAAAGATAGACGTTAACACGT
>NW_011476709.1:19912-24263 GCF_000754665.1 Bison bison bison | reverse complement strand
TGGAAAAAACTAGCAGATAAATAGGTAGTTTTGGTAAAATTATGCTTACCAGTGACACATAGATTGCCAGAGAGAATTTGGAAGGGTTTGGACTGATTAAGCCTCAGGGAAATTATGAATATAAATATAAACTTCACAATGGAGAGGAGAAAAAAATCCCACTGTCTGCAGTGATGAAATGAAGTTGACTGAAGAGGGCAAAAGACCCAAGAGGTAATACATTAGCAAATGTCAATGTGAATAAACCAGTGTATGATACGTCTAACTTAGCCTCACATTTAAGATTCTCTCTGTTTCAACCTCAAATGATCTTTCTAACCTCATTGTTCCCCTAAATAGATTCTTTGTGTGAGTCACTACTGTATTAACATTTCACTGAAAATGTCTTGAGCATTTTTCACCCATGTAACTTGTTTTATGCCATTTACTTTGTTTGGTCTCCTTCTCTTTCCATCTCTACCTTTAAATATCTTACCTGTCTCTGAGTTCTTCATTAAATCTTACTAATTGTCTCCTTTAGATGGAACGTCTAAATTTCCTAAGTGTGTGTGTATCGAAGTATTTATTTGTTTTGTGTATGTGTTATTACTGATTTAGAGCTAAACTTGTGAAATTACTTCCCTTATCCTGTCAGATATGCCTGAGGGAAATCTCTGGACTCACCTTTATTAGCTCCAGAGAACTTAAAGTTTTATTTTGTCTCTTTAAATGTGCTCAAACTGTGCCAGGGTGTTTACTTAATATCATCATTTTTCTATAGTTTGGTAAAATTCTAAAGGAGGCTTTTTAAAAAATGACTTTCTAGAAACCTTATTAAAAATGAACATTGCTTTAAAATACAGTCAGCGTGTGTGTTTTTTGTAGGTAGTACTATTAAGGTTTTAGTTTTTTATAATTTTCTTTTAAAAATTGTTAGCAGTGTCTAACAAATGTAAAATTTTAAACTGAAAATCTATAGGTATAATTATGGTGATTAAAAAACCGTTTTTAGATTTTAAGGAAAAAATGCATGAATAGTTATGCATACAATATGCACTTTTATTTCGGTAGAGATTATGCTTTAATATTTGAAAATTGTAAGCCTTTCTAAGCATTATATCATTAACAGTATTTTATGGTTTTAAGTAGCCATTTCTCATGTTCTGAAATTGTCTGTTGATCAGAATACTGATGTCAGCAGAATTTGTATGTGTTGGTGGTGTAGTCTAACTTGCACTGTAGAGACCATGCTCTGGTTGCATGTGGTTTGGTGAGATATGAGTGTATTAAAATGATGACCAAAATTAGTCTGAGTTGTACCTGTTTTCTCCACACAGCGCTTTCCCCATTCTAATACACAAACACATTCTTTTTTCTGTTTCTTCTCTCACCCCCAAGGGGTGGAAGCAACATATAGGAGAGGAAGATGGGAAAAGTTCAGAAAAGGAAATGAAAATGAACTTAATCTATTTTGTTAGCTCAGGGGAACTCTGATCAGTAAAGAGACTATGGAGCGTCCCTTCCCACCCCCTCAACAAGAAATCCAGTTTGCTAGCTATGAAAGTGATGACACCAGTAAACAGATACTAGACATTTTCCTGTAATGTCTAGAGTATTTGAAAATAAAAGAGGAATGTAGACCTCAAGGAATAGACCACTTGGAAAAACTGGAGATAGCACACTGGTAAGTAGAGAATAAAATGATTTGATTATAGAGTGGCCCTAACTGCTGGTTAATACTAAGCAAAAAAAAAATGGTATTGAGTTTGGGTGGTGAGTCTTAAAGGTAATATTGCATTTAGAGTGAAGCAGAAGAATGAAAATATTTCAGGTCAGGAGACTATCCTCAGGAGAAGCAGTGAAAGCAAGAGGGCCAATATTTACATGAAGGAGTTCCTGAGATGCGCCAGCTCACAGTTGAAGAGGAGCAGTGTTAGGGCATGACTGGGAATGGGGTGTTCACAGACCTTAAATGCGACATGGAGCATTTGACTTGAGTGTCGTGGTTATTAGTAGGCCATCATAGGAGCTACATATTTGAGGAAGCATAGGCAAGCCAGAGCAGAGCAAGGGGAGTCTTTAAGGAGTCTGTTTCAGTTATCTACTAATGAGATACTGAAGATTGAGTCTGGAAGTATTGAAGTCGAGGGAAACTTGGAAACAACCTGGAGAACTTGACGAATAGATGTATAGTTCAACCTTGTCATAGGCACTTGTAATAGTCCTTAAAGAGCAGTAAGGTGTAGCCCCGACTAGTGTATTGGAACATGTGTTTTTGCTGATAGGTTAATTAAAAAAAAAAAATTCCCAGTATGTTAACCTATATAGAGAACTTGTTTTCTTTGTAGTTGTGTAACATTTCAAACTAATAACTAAAGGCATGTATAAAATAAAACACATTTACCAAAGGTTGGGCAAAGGATGGAAATAGAAACTGAGATGGAGTAGGAAATATTTTTCCTGAAGGGTTGCTGTTGATGCTTTGTGTTTTCATTCTTCCCTTTCACATACATCCTTTCTTGGACTGTTTTTCTTCCTATCTTCTTTTTCTCCTTTGATCTTTCAATCCTTTGCTGCCTTCCACTTCCATCCTCCTCCTTTCCTGTATATGTCTCAGGCCTGCCTTGGTTTTTTGGGGGGTGGGGTGGGGTGTTTTTGGTTTTGTTTTTTTGAATTTTTACTGGACTATATAGTTTATAAGCTTGTGTCAATTTCAGCTGTACAGTGTGTGTGTGTGTGTGTGTACATATATCCATTCTTTACTGTCTGGATTTTTATTAGGACTTTATGAAGTATTTATTATTATTATAAATGCTTAAAATTGCACACATTTAACTATACATCTTTACATGTTATTTATAAAAATAAACAGAACTGTCACTTGGGTTGAGAAATAAAAAATTACTATCGCCCTGAAGTGTAAGTGAAAGTAGCTCAGTAGTGTCTGACTCTTTGTGACCTCCATGGAATTCTCCAGGCCAGAACACTGGAGTGGGTAGCCTTTCCCTTCTCCAGTGGATCTTCCCAACCCAGGATCAAACCCAGGTCTCTCCTGCATTGCAGGTGAATTCTTTACCAGCTGAGCCACAAGGGAAGCCCAAGAATACTGGAGTGGGTAGTCTATCCCTTCTCCAGCGGATCTTCCTGACCCAGAAGCTTCTACTATTACCCTAGAAGCTTCCAGAAGCCCCTGAATTCCTGTTCCCAGTCACATCTTACCTTTTAATTGGTATCATTTACTGCCACAGTTATTCTCCTCCTAACCTTTTTATGCCTCTCCCCCAACATGTGAGTTGTGTTCCCCCAACATACACACACCCTCTCACAGGCACACACATACACACACATGCACTTGCTTGAGCACACAATCTATTCTATTAGAAAAAGGTGCCTCTAGACATGACCAAGAGAATACAGAGGCTGAAACTGCACCTCTTCTTATGAGAAAGGTTTGAGAAAAGTACACAGACCTTCTTAGCAGTATGCAGATGAGTATCTTGAAGTCTGATTGAGAGGAGCAGGAAGCCACCTTTGAATAAGAAAGGTAATTTTCTTCGAATTTTTACATGAATTCTTTCATACCATGTCTTTGACTCCCCTCTTCTGTCTATACACACTAAATAGCAAAATACATAAATAACCCAACCCATTTGAAATGCCATGTAACACAGAGATGCTGAACTCCTTTTCAGGAAGAAATTATTTAGCCAGATGTAAAGGTATCTGATACCAGACCTATTGCCCCCACTCCTCACAATAAATATTACTGTTCAGGACCCTTAATATTGTAATAAATACATAGTTTTTCTGGAGGTGGAATAGATAGTATACAAGTCAAAATAAAGTTGCTTAAAGACATAGGGCATATTGTTTTGCTCTATTTTATGGTAGTGTATTTTGAAGTTTTATGTAAAAGTTTGACTTTTATTTTGGAATTATCTAAGATTCCAGGTAGCCTCCTTTAAGATTAAATAAAAGCAATGAATAGTTGATTAAAAGATTTGCAAAGCATTTGTTAGCCTGTACTTGAAATAAGCTTTAAATCATGTAGAGAGATATAAAATGATGCCTAAAATACTGTATATCTGATACTATATATCTGATACTAAAATTCAAATTAGACATTTTTCTTTGTCAAAATTTTAATTTCATTTTTAAGTACATAGTAACATTCATGTGATCAAATTAAATGGTATAAAAATGTATTCAGTGAAAAGTGTTCCTTCTTCATCCTTGTATTAAGTTCTACTGGTCATTAAGACTTTTTGTGATAAAATGTGAATTTGGGGTAAAAATACATCAAGTGACAGAATAGAGAGCCCAGAAACAGATCAAGATGTTTGATGAGGACATTTGATTTAGAACAATGTGG
>NW_011476709.1:17308-19561 GCF_000754665.1 Bison bison bison | reverse complement strand
CTTTTTATATTATACACTTAACATAAAAAACCCAAGAACCCCTTCTCAGTCTTTTTTTTTTTAAGCTATCCATTGACATCAGTTTTATAAAACTGGCATTTCCTTTAAAACAGAATTGCATAAAACAGAAATTTACTGTGTTACCATGAAAAAATTCATGTAATTGTTAAAAAGTAAAGATATCTTTTGTCTATGTTCTTTCAGGGCAATTAAAGCATTTCAGGAGGTGCTTTATGTTGATCCCAGCTTTTGTCGAGCCAAGGAAATTCATTTACGGCTTGGGCTTATGTTCAAAGTGAACACAGACTATGAGTCTAGTTTAAAGGTAGGTTGTTGGGTTTTATCAAAGATACAGTGTTTCATTTTTTGTGCTTTTGAGGGGGGTTGTCAAATATTAGAACATTGAGAAATGTTGGAATTTGTATTGGTACTTCAAAAGAAAATTTGAAAATTTAGATGAAAGAACTTTTATCAGCCATGAACTGGAAGATGCATATGTTTGGGTTTCGGAGTACATTATGCTAAGACATAAGCAAGTAATTATATCAGTAAACTTCTTTTCTTTTTAAAGTTTGAATTGTGGTCCGTCATCAGGAAAGGGCGAAGGTTTCAACGTCGATTTGAACACCTGAATCACTCCACTGTTAGTGATGGGTCAGAACCAGCTGCTCAGTGATTCTGTATCTGTGACCCCATCTTTTGACCATTTACTTGTATGGGTCTCACTAGGTGTCACTAGACCAACAGAGCATGTCCCATATTTTAAATTATTTTAAAAAAGGGTGTTCTTCGGTAGTCATTTCAACTGCTAGTTTGTGAGTATAAACATTGTTGGGCAAAATAGCACATCATTGCTTAAATATTACATTTCTCAAGTTTTTCATTTGAGTTTCCTGTGCTATTTATGCCATGACTAGGTATTACTGGGCTTTTCATGAAAATAGTGCTTCCCTGCTTGACAAAAGTATTGATTTTTGAAAGGATTAGAAGTTCTAGGAAAAGCTTAATTTTTTGTGAGTTTATGGCTGTGATGGTTGCCATGTTCTAAATATCTCCATTGTATGCTATCTTCATGCTGAAGGGTCAGGAGGGAGATAAAAAAAGATAATGCTTTACAGTAGGTTGTAATTTGAATTCACTAATAAGGAACTACTGAAATTTTAAAAAAGTACTTAGGAATGCCTAATTGCTCTAGAGTTGTAAAGTAGACACTTGCACAAATACCGTTTCTGTCTTCCATGAGTTTATACAGAATAGTGCTGTTGGTATGAAAGAGAGGTATACACCCCAAAACACTAAAGTAAGTAGATTGTGAAAATATTCAGATCACACATTTGTCAAAGGTGAGTACAGTTTGAGGAATAGGCCCTAGGGCAAATGTAAGTAATGTGGAGAAGTTGATCAGTTTTCCTCAAGCTTAAAACAGCCTGTCTCAAACTGTATTTTGGCATGTGAGTGGACTTGAAACACCTTGCATATTTTGACCTCCTGTTGGACAGTCGCAGTGTATACTAGCAAATCAGATTTTATGGTGGCTCCAGGTTGGTTTCCAGGTGTTGATCAAAGTGAAATGATTCTTTTTCATATTTCATAAGAAAAGCATTATATGGTAATGGTATAGGTGCTTAGTGTAGTGCCGGCATATAGTAAGTACTCAGTAAATACCTGATTTATTGTGTTGTAGAGGACAAAGATCCTTACTTTTTGTTGATCATTTCAAGAACACTTTGCATCTCATTGGCCAAAATTAGACCACATGGCCATTTTCAGTGATTCCTTATCAAAGATTTGGTTATTCTGTTCTATTCTTTGGATCAGTTATGTCCTGTTTTGAGCAGAGCTCAATTTCCTAAGCATGCTTTTCCTATCAAATAGAAGAGTGAGGGGTGGGTAAAAAAGAGTGTTTTTATATGGGGGTAGTGCATACAATCTGTCCATTACAGATCCAGTCTTTTCTGCCTCATTTTCTTTCCCTCTCAGGGATAGAGATACAACATATACAGTATGTTTTAGATGGTAAAATATTTAAATAAAATGCAGTTTATTTTCATAATAGATTCCTGCTTTTCACCCACACATGAAATGCATTCCAGGGCCTCCTGTTTTATTTCTATCTCTGGTAATAACTTTTCTCCCAAAATGTACTTCTGAAACAGATTCATTCTGTTTTGGTACCATGTAAATAGCTCTCAGAGCAAGCAAATTTGGTTTTAAAATTTGACCCTGCCACTAAACTAATTGCGTGACTTGGGC
>NW_011476709.1:16507-16998 GCF_000754665.1 Bison bison bison | reverse complement strand
TTTTTAGTTCTCAGTTTTACCATATCTAAAACTCTGATTTGGGGCCAGTATTAGATATTGTTTGTATGAAATCCATTTTCTTGTCCTAAATTTTAATACTTGTATTTTTGACATACTGCCCACCCTCAGAAATATGAAGTTAATGCCCAACTTACTTTTCAACTAGTGGTGTTATTTTTCCATTAAATTGGTCGGTAAAGATTTCACATGTTTAGTTGAGTGATGGAGGTACCTATTCTTTTTTTATTAACTAGTTTAGTATTATCTGAACCAGAGTCCATTTCAGGGTGACATTTCTACATGATACTGTATGGCTTTTCTGCTTCATATAATACACCCTCAGGTGGGAGTAGTTGCCTATTTACCTCCATATAATTAATTCAGAATTTTATTTCATTATTTTTTAATGATATTAATGATAATTGCTTACATTTGTTATGTATTTGAGGCAGTGTGCTATTGCTGCATCAGAAAAGCATGCCAGTTTAGAC
>NW_011476709.1:14523-16407 GCF_000754665.1 Bison bison bison | reverse complement strand
TTTTATATGATGCTTCTAATTTTTACACCTTGGCAGAGTATTAAAATTATTTCCTTCATATGGAGCTAATAAATGCAAAATAGGATGTAATATCACCCATATTCTTTGGTCAGTTAATGCATCTATTTTAATTTAATGAATTTCATATAAAAATTCTCCCTGATATTTAGATATTTAAGTTCCCCTGAAATAATGGCAGCATTCAATATTTTTTTTAAAGGTAGATAAAGAAGGTGGCTTTTTTTTTATGGGAACTTGTGGATTGTTGACTGGGATACCAGTGTAAGTCCCCTTATAATTTGATATTTGAAGATGATAAGTGCAGATTGAAGGGAATAATATGAAGGGATTAAGAAGATGAGAATTGAAAGAGGAGATTCAAAGGAAATGGGTTGAACTCAAATGAGACTTGTGTGTTAGCTTGGCATTACAACAGGTGCTTCGTGTTTCTTGAATGGATAGCTTAATAAAATGAAAGAGGCAATAAAATGACAAAATGCCTCTCATGAGATTGGCTGGAAACATTGGGGAGAAAAGATGAGGCTGATTGTATTTGTCATCTTCTACACAAACTGACAGTGCAGTTTTCTCTAGATGCCCCCTGTTCGCCAGTTCGTTCTGCTGTCTCCCTTCTATTATCATACCTCACATGAAGCTTCTGAGTGAAATAGCATTTTACGTTTTTTTTAAAAAACACTCTTCTCCAGAAACTGCTTCATTTCCAGGTATCTGATTTGATATCATACTTCAGACTCAGGAATTTTGTGTTTTTTTTCTTATTCCAAGAAATTAAGGCAGAAAGAATGAGTAAAGGCATGATGATGTGTATTTCCTTTTAGAAACCACTTTTGGAATCTGTGAAATACCTCCTGTCTTCTACTATTCTACTCATATAAATCATTTCCTTCATTTAATTGAGATACTATGAATTATAAAAATATTTGCTCAGAATTTCAATACCAGCTATTAAATTAATTTTAATCAGGCCTTAAGTTTCTAAGATATATCTGTAGTATTTTTTGTTGAAGCTTTAACTGCATATTTTTATTCATTCAGTTGTCTAAAGATAATAAAAGTTGCTGTTATTTCTCTATACCCACTCCTGGCCTGCTTCCTTTATTTGTTAAATAACTTAACTCTTCTTATTGGCACTTTGAAAATTTTAGGCTTTTAAAATTTTAAAACTTTTTTTATTGAGATAGAATTGACATACAACTTTGAGTAAGTTTAATTTGTACAATGTGTGCTTCAGTAATATGTGAACCGTGAACTTCCTGATGTTCAGGCTGGTTTTAGAAAAGGCAGAGGAACCAGAGATCAAATTGCCAACATCCACTGGATCATCAAAAAAGCAAGAGAGTTCCAGGAAAACATCTATTTCTGCTTTATTGACTATGCCAAAGCCTTTGACTGTGTGGATCACAATAAACTGTGGAAAATTCTTCAAGAGATGGGAATACCAGACCACCTGATCTGCCTCTTGAGAAATTTGTATGCAGGTCAGGAAGCACCAGTTAGAACTGGACATGGAACAACAGACTGGTTCCAAATAGGAAAAGGAGTATATCAAGGCTGTATATTGTCACCCTGTTTATTTAACTTATATACAGAGTACATCATGAGAAACGCTGACTGGAAGAAACACAAACTGGAATCAAGGTTGCCGGGAGAAATATCAGTAACCTCAGATATGCAGATGACACCACCCTTATGGCAGAAAGTGAAGAGGAACTAAAAAGCTTCTTGATGAAGGTGAAAGTGGAGAGTGAAAAAGTTGGCTTAAAGCTGAACATTCAGAAAACAAAGATCATGGCATCCAGTCCCATCACTTCATGGGAAATAGATGGGGAAACAGTGTCAGACTTTATTTTTCTGGGCTCCAAA
>NW_011476709.1:12090-14096 GCF_000754665.1 Bison bison bison | reverse complement strand
TCATCACCATACCATATATCACCATCACCATATATCATCACCACCAATTTGACACATTATCATCATCACCATAGCATTTCCTAATAACATCTCTGTCATGCCAGATAATTATCTTTTTTTTGTATGTGAGAACAGTTAAGATCTAGTCTCTTAGCTTCAAAATTTATAGTACAGTATCGTTGATACAGTAATCTCTATACTGTAATCTAGTTATCTGCTAGTTTCACATTTGTACCTTTCAACCACCCCAGTTCCCACTTTGGTAGTGGAATTTGGTTTCTCCTGAGTATAATGTCACTGTCTGGGCAGAGAATGGTCACTGCCCTTTGTCTTCTGTCCATTTTTCCTCATTTATGGACAGAAATCTTTTCCTTGCTCTTTCATTTTTCTACTGTTCATCAACTGTACTTTTTAATCTTTTCTATGTATTATCTGGGGCTTTCCAGCTGGCGCTAGTGATAAAAAACCCGCATGCCAGTGCAGGAGACATAAGAGACAACAGGTTCTATCCCTGGGTCAGGAAGACCCCCTGGAGAAGGAAATGGCAACCCATTCCAGTATTCTTGCCTAGAGAATCCCATGGATAGAGGAGCCTGGTGGGCTACAGTCCATGGGGTTGCAGAGAGTCAGACACAACTGAAAGTGACTTAGCAGTTTAGCACTTTCTGTGTATTATCTGGTATGAGGTGATCTGCTCATTGGTTTATCTGTCCACTAATGCTTTCTCCACTTCAATCTGCCTGCCCAGTTTTATTTTTCCTTTTGGTATTTATTTCTGCCCTGAGTTCTATTACATACCTGTAAGTGCAAAGTAGTATAAATAGTAGAAGAACTTCAGTTCCTCAAATACATTTTTGAAAAGAACATGACTGCTCATAGATGTTCGGTAACCATCCTTTCTTGATACTGAGCAGTTGGGATTAGCCCAGGTTTCCTGTGTCAGGTTTCTCTCAAATATATTTTAACTACAAGATGTCATTTCTAATCAAAAAACACTTTTTGGTGTTTATGGATGACTACTTAAATTTGTGGTTATAAATATTCAGTTTTCAAATGCAGCTTTATGAAACATTCAGTGTATTCAGTGTCACAATTTTTTAAGCTTATGTTTCTAAACAACATTTTACAATGCAAATTGTAACATTATCCTTTATAAAATATATATTAGGTTAACTTTGTTATTTATGTGCGTGTTAGTCTTATTTTGATTTGAACACAGATTGTATACTAGATTTAAAGAACTTGAAAATTCAGTCAATACGTATTCTGATTGTTTCTGTACATAGATTTGACATACGCTAGAACCAGTGTTTTAAAGTTTCTAATCAGTTGCATACCTGTAAAAAAGGAGAAATTTGAGAACTATGTTGGACACAGTTACAGGAAGAAAGGTGAGCAAGATCTGTAGAATAAATTGGTTCTCAGGATGGATGCATGGATGGATGAATAAAAGGTAACACATCCTAGAGATCTTAAGGAGTCTTAATAAAGAAGTTAACTTATTGACAAATAAGTGTGGGTAGAGAGTCCCCATTTATTGACTTGACTTACTTTTCTGTTAATAAAGCAGAGGATAAAGAAAACAACAGGTTTGGGGATTGGGAAATGAAAAGCCTCCAAATGGAAATGAGTCATTTGGGAGTATATTGAGTTGGAAGTACCTGAGGGATATCAGATGTTGGTATAGATGGAAGTCTGGAGCCAAAAAGAAGGGCTGGAAATTAGATTTTGAACATCTTCAGTATAGAATGTCTTTTGCCTTACTATTTTTGTGTGTGTGTGTGTGTGTGTGAAAGACAGTTTTGGAAGAGACCATATTGGTAAACTTAAAAGAAGGAGCCTCTTTTTTGAGTGAAGATTGCTAGGATTCATTAGCTATTAGTCATTGGTGCAGTAGAGTTCCTCCTTGAAACTGTTATAATCTTGAATTACAAAGAGAATGCAAGAACTGAGTTTGGGAACTTTGAGGGAATCTCAGTCAGATCAACTTGGCCAGGCATCATGGC
>NW_011476709.1:6884-11990 GCF_000754665.1 Bison bison bison | reverse complement strand
CATGGCTCACAAATGCTACCGAAACTTACCAGTTTTAGTTTGGTATCTTATTTTCAGAGACCAAATTCCTAAAGTAATTACCATCGCATTCTAAGGCATTTTCCCTAGTTTTAGAAATGAAATTTATTGGTTTTTTAATTCATACTTTCAGAATTCTGGCAATCTGTAAAAAAAAAAGAAAAAATAATTCGCCTTTGACCTGCAAGAGTACCTGACAAACCTTCCATTCTCCCACTTAAATGGTTCATAAATCCTTGTTTCATAAACGCTGTGTAAACAGACGTTGTTTCCTCAGCTTGAAGGATCTCTTTTCTTCCCTCATCTATATCTTTTAGACTCTGCTATGGAATTGTCTTTTAAACTTTTATTAGAACATTAATTTCAGTGAGCCTTTTATTCAGTTGCGTAGTTGCTGACTCAGTGCTAAAGAATCTAACAATGCAGGAGATGCAGATTTGATCCCTGTGTTGGGAAGATCCCCTGGTGGAGGAAATGGCAACCCACCCCAATGTTCTTAACAGGTATAATCCCATGGACAGAGGAGCCTAGCGGCCTACAGTCCATGAGGTCCCAAAGAATTGGATGTTGCTGAGAACATACACACGCACAGTCATAACAGAGTGCTTGGTGTAGAGTAAAAATAGGTTGCAAACATTTTACTACTAAGAAGCAGCATTTGCTTTAATAGCAGTATAGACTGAAGTAAGGCTTTTGGGGGTAAGCACACAATTTGCAAGTTTTAAATATTGGCATTTAACCCTGACTGTGCATTGGAATAAGTTGTAGGGGGTTTTATCTGGTTCATAGGGTATTGTTCTCAACCCATTGAATCAGAACATCTGAGATTGAATCTGGAATCCACACGTTGCTCCAAATTAATAATTTATACATACAACCATAACTTGTCAATAATGAAAAGTTATCTCACTGCTTATCTTCAGGTTTGGGAACATAGTTGAAGGGTTCTACAACTGAAAAGATGGTAAGATAATCACAGATTATTCAACTAGAAGTAAAACATTTTAAAGGGGAAATAAAGTCTTGAAATTGGTGTTTTATGTGTTAATTACATCAACTTTCATCTCTATCTGAAGGGGAAAATCTAGTTCCTTAGTCTATAGAAAGCAAAGTACTGAAAAGTTACTTTGAAATATTGAACAAGTCAAAAGCTTTTAAAGAAAAAGTTACTTTGGTGAGAACGATGTCAACAGAAATTGTAATGAATTGAACCTTGTATTAAATTGGACCAGAAAGGCTCTATTAAAAGGAACATTAGGAAAAAATGTTGTAGGTAAATCTTCTTGCTTTGAAATTAGTTTTCTGTAGAATGCTTTCTGCCTTGAGGTTTGCGATAGTCTTTGAACTGCAGAAGCCAATAAGTTGGGTGGTAACTATTTCACACAGCAGCAGTCAGTTTCAGTACTGCAGTATTTCAGTATGAGGTATATTTCCTAGCTCTTGCTGTTGGTCAAGGATGGGTGCTAGGTATTTTACCATGTATCTTCAGGTTTGGGGCTGATTATCATAGTTGATAGTTATTTGCTGACTTATGTGTTAAAAATACATCTATTTTGCATCCAGTTTAGACATTAGAAATGAAGTCATACCATCCCCACCCTAGTCTCTCATCTCCCTTTAGTTTACTCAAAGGTGTATCAGTGATTTTTGTTATGTGGGGTGGTTTTATGTGGCTGTTCTTAGTTTGTTAAACTCAGTTATTCTGTAAGTTTTTTCATTCTCACGCCTGTTTTTGAATATGTACAGTCTTGCAGAGTTAATTTTTGTGTATCATTGTGGTTTGGAAATGTTTGACATTTCATGATGTTTTGGGATTGAATTGGTGCATCAGTGACTTCATTGCTGATTTTAAGATCGATTAATAATTATGTAGTCCAGAACTTCTGCCCGATTTCATTACAGGACCTTCAGTATTGATAGATGAAATGTAGATTGGGCGATTTGAATTATGCATCTCTCTGCTCTTTGTGAGATTTGAGTGAAATAGTGAAAATAAAATATTGCCATCTTAAATGGTGTTTTCTTGGCCGGGCAGTTTGCATCTTTTAACTCTGTCTTTGTTGTTGTTTTGTTGCTGGCTGACTTCTTTTGCAACCCCATGGACTATAGCCCGCCAGGCTCCTCTGTCTATGGGATTTTCCAGGCAAGAATATTGGAGTGGGTTGCCATTTCCTTCTTTCCCAATCCGGGGATCGAACCTGCATCTCCTGCATTGGCAGGCGGATTCTTTACCACTGAGCCACTAGAGAAGCCCCTGTCTTATCTAAGTATTAATGTTGGCAGGATAGATTAGACTTTGAAATGCAGTACAATCTGAATGTGTGGCTGCTGTGCCTCTTTTTATCTAGAGGAAAACAACTGGTTATAAAATATGCTTTGCTTTCATAGTACTCACTCTTTAAAATAGTCTGTTTTCTATTGCTATGGTAGCACACTAAAAGGATGTTTAAGGACATACAATCTGCTTTGTAGGTCAGGGGAGAATAAAAGCAGTTCTCAAAGTATTCAGATGTTGGATTTTTTTTTTCCCATTCTGTAAATGATGGCAAATATTTTTTCACTTTTGATTGTCATTGTGTCCCTAGTATCTTCATTGTCCTGAGGACATTATAGGGTCTTGAAGTAGTCATTGAATGGATTAAATATTTAAGGGTCATAGTCATCTCATTAAAGAATATTACAACCTCTAAATATTGAGTACTGCAAATGTAGGCTACAGTAATTATGCATGCATATAACAGACATTTGTGAATAACTACTAGTTCATATGAAATTATGCCTTCTAATCTTTGTTTCATTGTAGTACTGGGTAACTGACATTAGTTTATTTTTGTTAACTGAGGGCTCTGGTTGACCAAGTGCAGTTTTGTTGATTCTATGTTGAAATACAGTACTAAAAGCTTGCCTGATGACTCTCTCCCTTGATATAGAAAGTTTTAAGTTTCTTTCGGGCTTACATCTAGAAGTTGTCATTATATGTATCAGTTTTCAGTTTTTCCAGCAGTTGAAAAAAGACAATTCTTTAGGCATTTGGCTTGTGGATAGAAATGGTGATTTTTAGAAAATTGTTTTGTACTTTTGGCTTTTGATTACTTTTAATGGTAAAAATTTGTGGAGGCTTGGAAATTTTGAATATGTATTTCTGGAAATATCTTTTAGAAGAATTCAGAGACTTAACCTTTTTTATTTGTTATTATTTGTTTCTTTGTTTCTGACTGTACTGTTGCACGGGCTTTTCTCTAGTTGCCGTGAGCTGGGGCTACTCTCTCATTGCAAGAGAAGAGGGCTTCTCTTGTTGCAGAGCACAGGCTGTAGGGCTCACAGGTTTCAGTAGTTGCTGCTCATGGACCCTCACTAGTTCTCTAGGGGATCTTCCTGACTCAGGGATCAGACCTGTGTTTCCTGCATTGCAGGTGGATTCTTTACCTGCTGAGCTATCAAGGAAGCCCCACCTTAAAAATTTTTTTTTTAAATATTCCATACTAACTATAGTACTGGTTTGCCTTTTCCTAATTATATAGCCAGTTCAGTGTTGATAAACTTGATGCCAGATCGCACCCCATTGGTTTTTTTGACTATGTTGCACAGCATGTGGGATCTGAGTTCTCAGACCACAGATCAAACCTGAGGCCCGCTACGCTGGAAGCATAGTCTTAACTGGAGCAACAGAGAAGTCCCCATCACCCAATGTTCTTGATGATTTGCATTCTTAAAGATTAGCATTATGCCTTGAGTTTGACGTGTATTTTGTTTTTGTTTCTTTTTTTTTTGTCAAGGGGACAGGCTTATGCAATATTATTACAAGTGGATGCTGTAAGTTATTAGTGGTTTAATACTGCCTACACATATAATAGGGTATATATCCTAAAAGGGTAATTGCATTTGTTTTCTATCGGTTGCAAGGATGTGTGCTAGATATTTTCTAATTTGGCTTCAGGTTTAGGGGTTGGTGATCATTATTGATAGTTGATATCTTAATATCTTAGTAGGTACATCTGTTTTGCATCTGGTTTAGATAACTAGAAATGAAACTATGAGGTCATGCCATCCCCACCCTAGTCCCTCATCTCCCTTTAGGTTTAGAAAACCAGTGGTTTTCTTTATGTGGGATGGTTTTGTATGGCTATTTGGTACATTCTTTGTGATAACTTCAAATACTTTTAACAGACTCTAATTATAATAATTATTGAAAAATCAGGGCAAATAGTTTTACCCTTTTCTCATGGTCATTTAAAAAAAAGTATATATCATTTTGAGATAAGCAGTGGTATTTAATCCGTTAATACCATTGAACTTTTACTTTTCCGTTTTTAAAATAATTATGTGTTCTATTTGAAGTGTTCAGTAACTAACACTTCCTATGTACTAGAAGACTTAAAAACCTGATTTTTTTTTCCATATAAATAGATTTACATAGGATGACTTGGTATCAAGTTAATTCTTATGCCAAATCTCTTTCTCAACTGTTCAAAGAAAGTAATGCAGCAGTCTGTTTGTTCTCAGCAATAAATGTTCAAAGTAATGCTAGTTGGTTGTATAATATGTTATATTTGCATAGCATAGTTTCATAATTATATTAAACCTTATATACCTGAAAAGTATCTTGTATGACTGATTTTTAGTGCGTTAATTTTCTCTCTTCTTGCAGCATTTTCAGTTAGCTTTGGTTGACTGTAATCCCTGCACTTTGTCCAATGCTGAAAGTAAGTATTATTAAGTACCATTGTTTTCTGCACGTATTCAGATCACTTCATGGCAGATAATAGTCATGAATCCTGTGTAACTTTTCCCCTGGAATAGTTGAATCTAACTATATTTGTTGCCATAACTATTTGTACAAATGGAACATGTGAGACCAGTTATTTATTGTGAACAGTGTGTGTCTAAAATAGATATGCTAGTGAACTGGGTTTGTTGAATTAAAATTATCTGTACTAGTGAACAGGATTGATTATTTGTATATTAATTACATTGTAGATGACTTGGGGAGGTTAAAAACAGGATTGCCAGTCCTTTCAGAAGTCTGAGAATACAAAGATTCATGTGTTAGTTTACTGGTTCATACTTGGTGAATTAAAATTATTGCTA
>NW_011476709.1:6634-6784 GCF_000754665.1 Bison bison bison | reverse complement strand
AGGATATACTTTGACTTTCTATTATAGTTTTAAACATCATACATAAAGATTGTGGTGAGATTTTTCAATTAATTAGACTGTATAAAAATTGAATCATTCTTCATGAAAATTTCAGATAAATCAAAAGATTCTAGATTTTACAAAGTCAGT
>NW_011476709.1:4767-6203 GCF_000754665.1 Bison bison bison | reverse complement strand
CATTAATATATTAATTTATGAGGTGTTCTTTTTTTTAACTTATTTTTGTATCCTTAATTTTACATCCAAGTTATATAAACCATCTAAAATATAAACCCCTAAAATCCTTTTAAAATTATTTTATAGGAATAGGAAAAATCTGATTTTCATTTAATTGATTGTGTCTAGTGCCTAGAAACTAACTTTCATTCATACTTGTCAATTTGAATGATAACTTTTGAGGGACGTTTCATAACTTTCAAACTAAATATTTTTGTAAATCCTTATTTTATTCTACTTGAGCTGAAATCTTACTTGTAGATCATTGCGCCTAAGAGGGAAACACCTCTGTAAAATGAGTACCAGAGGGCAGATATTTGTTGCGGAATTTGAAGAGGACAGTTCTAACAATCATGAAAACATTTTTGAGCTTACCACAGCTCTCTTTCTCTTGATTGCTGAGAAAGGAAATAAGAAGGAGTGACCAGTGTCCTGCTTTACACAGGACTGAGGAATTTCCCCAGACTCAGAACTTTGAGTGCTGAAAGGTTTGTCACTCTAATGGAAGGCATGTGCTTTATTTAGAGACATTACACCATTATAGTTCAGTTGATGTGGGTAGTTTATTTTTAACTATATAACTTCATAACTACTTGATAACCATGATCATAAAGGCTGGTGTCTCACAGAGCACTCTCAAATATAGAGTACTCACTTTGGGTACACATTATTACTATATAAATACCAGACTCTTTATCATCTTTGTAAAAACTTCTCTGGATTTTTTAATATCATTACCTATTTAGGTAAGCCACAGACTTGACTATTTTTTGAAATCCATGTTACTACTACTCCATACTACAAAGGTCAGAAGATTTTAGAAAGTGAAGTGAGCTTTTAAAGTCTGTAAGAGATTTCTGTTTTATTGCACAGTTCATTTATGCATTAGAAAAACACATATGCTTGCCGCTTCCAGAGCCTTTAAGAGGGGTTAATTGGACTTTGTGCTTTGAAAAGTAGAATCATGGTGATGAGAGACTTATACGATTGCCCCTTGGGATAAAATTGTTTCTTCTAGATTTAATTAATTCTAAAAATAATGTCTTAATTTCTGAATAAAGTTTAATTTCAGAACCTTTTATGGCAATATTTGTTAAATTTCTACCTCTAATTGAGACTTGCCAAGTGGAGCTTTTTCTTATCTTTATAGTTATCTTCCACTTTGAAGAGGACTTTTAAGAATTTAAATATAAATTGATTTTCACACCACCAAAGATGATACTGGATTTAGTAACTCCTAGTATAGGAAAGCCCTTATTGAGCCTGGAGGAACTTTGGGATGGAAATAGAATGCTATCTTACTGCTACTAATCTTTTTTTCCATGGCACCTTTCTTAGAGGAGTAAGAAGATGGGGGCAGGGAGGTGGGGGGATGAAAATACATTTTCCATCTCTTC
>NW_011476709.1:3698-4667 GCF_000754665.1 Bison bison bison | reverse complement strand
CTCTAATGATGTAGTCAGGTGAGATTTGGACTAGACCTCTCAAAGAGAGCTGTGTTGAAAAGGGGGACTAGGAAATAAGAAAACCACTTAACAGATACAGGTAAAGGGAGAGGATATTTATATCTGTAGAACTTTTTTTATTATTATGATGTACTTTTCACAAAAAGTTGATTTTCATCTTTTAAAAATGATATTTTTATTTTGTCTCATCTCTGCTTATGATATTTAATGATTATGTATGAAGAGGGCAGTACTTTTGATCCAAAAATGTTTGATTTTAAAATTCATTATATATCTTGTTTTGGGTTTTATGCATATTTACTTATTCTCAGGTGCTGCTCTAGGGAACAGGTGTCAAAATCCTTTGTTAATCCCAGAACTAAATAAAAAGGTACCTTTCCGGGCCTTGCCCCAGGCTCACTGAATACAATCTCAGGGATCTCTGTTTTTAACTAGCATCTCAGGTGAATCTTACAGTTATGGGAGTTAGTGTGAGAGTTAAGTTTATGATACCAATGAGAGCTTGATGATAGCTATTAGATCTTATTTTTGAAGATCCAGATACATATTATGCATATAATTTTGAAAGGCTCCCAGATTCCTTGAAATCTAACTATGAAATCCAGGTAAATCGAACATTTTTAAAAAACGATTTGTCATTGGAGGATGAAAATCATTATTTAAGTAAGCCAGAATCCAGTTTTGATTCCTGATTTATTGTTGCTTTCATTGAACATTCATATTCTGGTGGTGCAATATCAGGAAGAGCTGAAAATAAAAGCTGAAATATGTATATTTTTTATTTTCAAGAGGTACTTGTTAATGTTGATGTTCTTTATTATTCTTGCTTTCCAAGTGGTTTGACCTTTTAAAAATTTTTTTTGAAGAACTGACAGAGAAATACAACTTATTGTCTATGACATCTTTGTAAACATTAGTATGAAATATGTAATAAAATATATAACTAAA
>NW_011476709.1:0-1647 GCF_000754665.1 Bison bison bison | reverse complement strand
AGGGATTTCATCCAGCTTGAGAGGGTGCATTTGAGAATCATGTGCATGTTGTGGAGCAGAGTCTTTACCTGCCGTTGCTAATCACTGCCTCCTTGTCAACTGCTGAATCAGTCAAGGCCCCAGGGTCAAAGCAGCTATAGACATAAGCTGTTTCTCCAAAGTTCTTTCTCTGGAGTATTAGCTCCTGCTTTCATTGCCTCAGGAGATCTCTGCTGCCTTCTAAAAGATGGGCTCTGATTTTTTTCCCCCAGCTTTCATAGCTCTTAGTGATTAGGTAAAACAGATGTTATCTAACCATTCTTTTTAATGAGTGTTTTTTGGCTGGAGATGGAATTCTATTTTATTATTTTGTATGACCACTTTAAAATTTACATTCCATTGTCCTCTGGTTTTCATTGTTTCTGGTAGGTTGTCTGTTGGTATTGTTTTGAATTTTATGAAGGTAATGTGGGGACAGGGCCCTTTCCCCACTGATTCTTTCATTTGATAAATTTTAGTGCCCATTAAGATAAAACAAAACAAACCGAAAAAATGCGTGCTAGGCAGAGTATGTAATTATTAGATGATAAGAAGCTGACACTATAAGCATATGAAAGGATTGAAAAATCTTCTTCACTTCAGTACTTATAACAAGGATTTTTATTTTCAGGTGAAAAATTAAGGAAAACAAAAAGACCTACCTATCTGAGGTGTACAATGTGATGATTTGATATATGTATGATTTCCCCCCACTGAATTATTAACACACCCATCACCTCACATCTTCAAAGTGGAGCATTGAGAACATTTTAGTTCTCTTCACAAACTTCACTTGTACAATACATTGTTATCAGCAATAGTCATCATATTATATGTTTGATCCTCAGACCTTATTTATCTTATAAATAAAAGTTTGTATGTATCCTTTTACCGACCTCTTCCTTTTTCTTCTCTCACTTCCTGGCGACCCTTGCATATCCCCTCTTCTAGAAGATCAAGCCCCCACCTCACCGCTTTTTAAAAAGAATGCACACAGAAGTGATACTGTATAGCATTTATCTTTCATTGTCTGGTTTTTTTCACTTACCATAATTCCCTCCAGGTTTATCCATGCTGTCACAAATGACAAGATTTCCTTCTATTTTTAAGGGTGAAATACCATTCCATTGTAATTATATACCACATTTTCTCAATCCCATCTGTAGACAGACACTTGTTTTCATCCTTGTCGTTGTTTAGTCACTAAGTTGTATCGGACTCTCTGTGACACCAAGGACTGCAGCACACCAGGCTTCCCTGTCCTTCACCATCTCTTGGAGTTTGCGCAAACTTGTGTCCATTGAGTTGGTGATGCCATCCAACCATCTCATCCTCTGGTTGCCCCCTTTTCCTCTTTCCTTCAATCTTTCCCAGCATTAGGGTCTTTTCCAGTGAGTCAGCTCTTCACATCAGGTGGTCCAAGTATTGGGGCTTCTGCTTCAGCATCAGTCCTTCCAATAATATTCAGGGTTGATTTCCTTTAGGATGGACTGATTTGGTCTCCTTGCAGTCCAAGGGACTCTGAAGCACCACAGTTTGAAAGCATCAATTTTTTGGTGCCAGATTTCATTATGGTCCAGCTCTCACACATCTGTACATGGCTACTGGAAAAACCAAAGTTTTGACTAT
>NW_011476708.1:13651-14368 GCF_000754665.1 Bison bison bison | reverse complement strand
TTTTATTTGGGGGGGCCCCAATATCACTGCAGACGGTGATTGCAGCTATGAAATTAAAAGACACTTATTCCTTGGAAGAAAAGTTATGACCAACCTAGACAGTGTATTAAAAAGCAGAGACATTTCTTTGCCAACAAAGGTCCTTCTAGTCAAGGCTGTGGTTTTCCCAGTAGTCATGTATGGGTGTGAGACTTGGACTATAAAGAAAGCTAAGCGCCAAAGAATTGATGCTTTTGAATTGTGCTGTTGGAGAAGACTCTTGAGTGTCCCTTGGACTGCAAGGAGGTCCAACCAGTCCATCCTAAAGAAAATCAGTCCTGGATATTCATTGGAAAGAATGATGTTGAAGCTGAAACTCCAATATTTTGGCCACCTTATGTGAAGTACTGACTTTTGAAAAAACCCTGATGCTGGGAAAGATTGAAGGCGAGAGGAGAAGGGGAAAGAAGATGAGATGGTTGGAAGTCATCACCAACTCAATGGACATGAGTTTCAGTAAACTCCAGGAGTTGGTGATGGACAAGGAGACCTGGCATGCTGCAGTCCCTGGGGTTGCAAAGAGTCAGACATGACTGCAACTGAACTGAACAATTCCTACACCAATAATGATAATAGCAGAACACAATTTTAAAAGGACAAAAAAAAAAAACTTGAAATAGAAATTTATCCAAAGTGGAAAGCAATACGTAGGGTCCTCAAAAATTAATACTAGAACTA
>NW_011476708.1:13205-13551 GCF_000754665.1 Bison bison bison | reverse complement strand
ATCAGTACAAAAAATAGAGGAAGACAATAGAATGGGAAAGACTAGATATCTCTTTAAGAAAATTAGAGATAGCAAGGGGACATTTCATGCAAAGATGGGCACAATAAAGGAAAGAAATTGTATGGACCTAACACAAACAAAAGATATTAAGAAGAGGTGGCAAGAATTCATGGAAGTACTATACAAAAAAGATCTTTATGACCCAGAAAATCACTATGTTACAATCACTCACCTAGAGCCAGGCATCGTGGAGTGTGAAGTCAAGTGGGCCTTAGGGAGCATCACTACGGACAAAGCTAGTGGAGGTGATGGAATTCCAGTTGAGCTATTTCAAATCCTAAAAGAT
>NW_011476708.1:7797-12373 GCF_000754665.1 Bison bison bison | reverse complement strand
CAGTCACATAAGGACAAATACTGCATGATTCCACTCATATTAATTATTCAATATAGCTAAGCTTGCAGATACATAAGAGTGGTGATTGACAAAGGCTGAAGGGAGTATGGAGAAGGGGATTGTTATTCATTAAGTATAGAGTTTCATTTATGCAAGATGAAAAAGTTTTAGAGGTATGTTTGACATTAATGTGCATTTAGTTAGCAAAATCATATTTTACATTTAAAGATTTGTTGAGATAGATCTATGTTATGTGTTTTTTGTCACAATACAAAATAATTGTATTGAGTTAAAGAAGTTAAACCCGAAGGAATACATACTGTATTATTCTTTTTATATGAAGATGAGGTATAGGAAAAATACTGTGATAAAAATCAGAAAGTGATTTGTCTGTGCTGGGTCTTCATTGCTGCATGGTCTTTTCTCTAGTTGCAATGAGTGGGGGCTACTTCCTAGTTGAGGTGTGCAGGCTTCTACTTGCAGTTGCTTGTAGTGTAATGTTATAAAGCACAGAGTATAGGGCATGCGGGCTTCAGTAGTTGCAGCACGTGGGCTCAGTAGTTGCAGCTCCCGGGCTCTAGAGCACAGGCTCAAAAGTTACGATGCATGGGCTTAGTTGATCCACAGTATGTGAGATCTTCCCAGATCTGTGATCAAACCCATGTCTCCTTCATTGGCAGGTGAATTCTTTACCACTGGGCCACCAGGAAAGCCCAAGACCAGAAATATACTTTAAAGAAATTTAGAAAGATGGTAACAACCCGGTATGCGAAACAGCAAGAGACACAGATTTATAGAACAGTCTTTTGGACTCTGTGGGAGAGGGAGATGGGGGGATGATTTGGGAGAATGGCATTAAAACATGTATCTCATATAAGAAACGAATAGCCAGTCCAGGTTCGATGTAGGATACAGGAGCTTGGGGCTGGTGCTCTGGGATGACCCGGAGGGATGGTATGGGGAGGGAGGTGGGAGGGGGTTTCAGGATGGGAACATGTGTACACCCGTGGCGGATGCATGTTGATGTATGGTAAAACCAATACAATATTGTAAAGTCAAAAAAAGAAAGAAAGAAAGAAAGAAAGAAAGTGTAAGCAGCATGAAAGTTTAAGTAGTCATAAATAAATATATAGTTTTAAATAAAGAGAGTTACTGAAGAATTTTATGTTCTGTGACATGAAAAGTTGTTAACATTTTAGGTTTCCAACATATTGTAATATTTTATGTATTATTAGAGTATGTTTTTGAAGTGTATTCTTTCTTTTTATTTTATGTGCTTCTTTTTTCCCCTCTACAAATATTTACCCAGAGTAGTATAAAATATGATTACCTACTTCCTCTACCATTTCTTGTAAGTACAAATTCTTTTATAAAGTAAAATAAATATATTATCAAGTATCTACTTTTGCAGACTCCAGCAGTTTTATTGAGCAGCAAATGTTCATTAGTATGCACTGATATGAAGGCAGTCTTACTGACAATTCCCAGAGTGTTCCCTCTTTCATAAACAGATTGTTGATGGCTGATGCATAATCCATCTGAGCATTGCAATAAAAAGAAAATATCAAAAATGTGCAGAGAGATTCATATAAATAAGTTTCGATAGGAAAAGAATACTCACAGGTGCATACACACAACCATGTTTTTTATTTAGATTTGACTGATGCTATTTGCAGAAAATTGACTCCTATTGAGTTTTTTTTAATTGAATAGTTATTTTATGAGGCTCTTTATTCAATCAAATAAAAAAAAATACTGTAACCCATACCAAAGTGGATAGTATGATTTGAGAGAGTTTAGCTATTTTACCAATGCCAGACCATCCAGTGAAAATGTAAGGAAATTCTCTTAATCATACATATGTTTTACTATTTGAAGCCAAGCATCCAGATGCTCTAAATATGTGGATGCTTTGGTGTTACATAAAATAAAGAAAGAACCCTTGATAATTCTTGGTAATTAGCTCATTTATGTATCTATTCATTCTATAAATATTTATTTTGCACCTATTATATGCAATGTGCTCTGTAAGGTGTTGCAAAGGAAGCATAGCTGTGCATGGATAAGAATTTGTGTTCAAGAAGCTTACAATTAAGATAGAAAGGGTAGAAGTGATAGAATGAGGTATATTCTTTAAGATGTTAAAAATTGTCAATAGCATTAATAAGATTAATACTAACTGTCAACAGCATCAAATTCCAAATTTGATGACCACGGTAATGTCTAATCAGCCATTTGAAAGAAAGGGTAATAGTTTTATAATCAGTGACTAAGAATAAAATAGGAAATATGTAAGCAAGTAAATTTATACAAGAATATTCCATGTGCATTCATGAAGTGTTGTAATCCAGAGGAACAGTAATAGATAAAACTGGGAAAGTAGGTTTGATTTATATTTGAAAGGAATTTGAATGTATAATTTGCATTTTATTTTTAAGTGACAAGTCATCACTAAATGCCATGTACTATGCTGAAAAGAGCTTTAGAAAATCAATCCCTTACATAAGTTATTTTCCCTCCTTCATCTTCAGTTTTTCTATCTGTCAAATATGAGGGACAGAGATATCAGATCTAAAGTTCCTTCAGAGTCCAAAAAGTATGAAAGGAAGACTTCATTTGGCCAGCAAGAGAATTCCACATAAGAAACGTGAGCACGAGAAAGATAAAATCATCATAAAACTCTAGGAAGCTGTATCTGTTACTGATATGCAGAATACATTGAATTATGGAAACTGTGAATGTAGGAAGAATGGTTAGAGGTCTTCTGTGACTACTCAGAGCTTGATCTGGGATGATGATTTTGGAAATGGTAAAGAATAGATGTGAAAGACCCTTGTTTGTTTGTTGATCAGAAAAGTGTACATGGAATTAGTGTATTTTTAGCTTTATCTTCAATCAGTCACAGTCAGCCCATTTAATTTTTTTATAGTAGAGCTTCTAAATATGCAGAGTAAGACTCATAATTCCTGTACTGCTATATGGGAATGTCTAGGGAGCCTTGCCTGGAAAATCCCATGGAAGGAGGAGCCTGGAAGGCCACAGTCCTTGGGGTCGCTAAGAGTTGGACACGACTGAGCGACTTCACTTTCACTTTTCACTTTCATGCATTGGAGAAGGAAATGGCAACCCACTCCAGTGTTCTTGCCTGGAGAATCCCAGGGGCCGGGGAGCCTGGTGGGCTGCCGTCTATGGGGTCGCACAGAGTCGGACATGACTGAAGCGACTTAGCAGTAGCAGCAGGGAACCGTAATGCTTTTTTTTTTTTTCCCCACCTTTGGAAATGCTATGATGAAAGATACTTTAAGAACAAAGTATTACCAGTTTTCATATTTTTCTGTCATTCCCATTAACTAATGGACATTTCCATGAAAACACAATTTCCTCTCTTATCCTCATGTAAAATACAAATTAGTCTATGCCTGTGTGACAGAACAGCTACACAATATTTATCTAAACCAATTTTAAGCAGAGATGAACAGATGAGCATAATACAGTCATAGCTCAAATAACAATGAGATATTGTGTTTATTTTCTATATAAATGTATGTTTCACACTGTATTCTCCAGTGGGAGCCCTTCTGATGTTTCACAAGCCAAATACGAAAAAAGAAAGAAAAATGCTCCAAAAATAAACAATATGCACTGATTTTGAAAAATGACATGTCAGAGTTTGAAACTTCAGCTGCAGAATGACTGTGCTGAAATTCACTTTACACATCTGTAAATATTAGAATAATAATATCATAAAATATATGGTGCATGTCAAATGAGCTAATGAATGAAATGCCTAGGCTGACACATACTACATACTGTAATTATTAATATTAAAAATATTCATCAACAAATTGTAGCTTTTAGGTCATCTTTCCAAGTGGATATGAGTGGGGTAAAAAAGAAAAGAAGGTAAATAAGGTATGTAGGAACAATGAATAGCCAAAGGACAAATTGCTCTTCTAATGTCATTTTCAAAAGTTAGGAGGATAGTTGCAAATAGGAGTCAAGATAGTACCAAGAATTATTCCTAAAGACTGACAATAAATTTAATAATTATAAATTATTGCACCATAAGCCAAGTTTTTGCTCACCTAGATACTGGAAATAAATAAATAAATATATTCTTAAAAGTGTTGCCCATACAGGAAATGATTAATAATATGATGATATTATGTATACTTGCCCAAGCCAAATACGAGAGAGATGAACATTTGGGAAAAAATTACTTCTGGCATTGAATGAAGAGATTTGAAAGAGATAAAAAATAAAATATGGAGAAAAGCTAGCTGGTTTAAATTAGGTCAAATTACTATTATTTGAAGTGAGTACTTTATTTGCATCCTTGGAGAGGAGTTATATATTAATAAATCAGAAATATTCACTGCTTTAAAAAATCTTTATATATGATGAAATAAAATTTTGTATTGTTTTCTAAATATGAAGCTCATTTACTTACCTGCACTTTTTCTCAGGATAACCATGGATTTTATTTTCTCCTGAGAGCCTAGAAATCTGAAATTTTTAACCTTTGAGCTACAAAAATTGTGGGGCTTCCCAGGTGGTTCAGTGGTAAAGATTCTGC
>NW_011476708.1:6039-7439 GCF_000754665.1 Bison bison bison | reverse complement strand
GGAGTTCAAAAGAAGATGGAAAGGGAGCTTTGCCTGAATCCTGTTCTGTAAATTATCTGCTGTAAAAGGCTTGAAGAAATTTTGAAGTCAATGTTGACAAAAAATAATAATAAAAAAATAAAAAGAAGCATATTGCAAAAAACAGAAAATATTTTAAAATTATTTAAGCACTTAGATCTATCTGGTTTTAGATGTCTCCATTTTGACAATGGTCACATTTCATTGTGTTCATGAGGTAGAAGAGAAGGAAGAAATTATGTGCAAGATATCTCAAAGTCTGTGCTTGTGCTTAGTCTTTATTTTTGCCTTCAAGTTTCAGTTTTGATAGTCAAGCATTTTTGTTTTTGGACAAGGAGAGATAGGAAGCTCTTTACAGTGGTGCCTGAACCTGGTTCTAGTATTTTCCAGAATGTGTTGAAGCTACTAATTTTTAGGCTTAGGCTTTTCTTCTTGTTATAATATGGTCATTTAGTTTTATATGTTTATCTCTAAGCACTACTCTAGCTGTGCCCCATGAATCTTCACCTGTTGTGCTTAAATAATACTCAATTAAAGATATTTTATAATTTCCCTTGAGAGTTGTTTGTTGATAAATGGTTGAAATTTGATTTCTAAGTATGTTTTCTAATGGTTGTTTGATTTCTAAGTCTTTTGAGAATTCGCTGTTATTTTTTTGTTATTGATATCATGTTTAGTTTCATTTTTGTCATAGAAGATACTTCATATTACTTCAATTCTTTTAAATTTGTTAAAGTTTAGTTTAAAACTGAATGTAATCTTCCTTTGTTAATGTTTCATGTGCACTTAAAAATAGTGTGTATTCTTCAGAGATCTGTATAGAAGTCCTGTTTGTTGAATGTGTTATATAGCTCTTTTATATCATTGCTGATTTTCTGGCTGTTAGTTTCATCACTGAAAAAGCATTGTTGAAGTCTCCAACCATAATTGTTGATTTATTTATTTATCCTTTTAGTTCTGACAATTTTTGTGTCATATATTTTGAAGGTCTGTTGTTTCTCTAGACACATTCAAGTAGAATAAATATTTCACTACTGAGGCTTCTTTTCTTGTTCTTATGCCATATATGCATACTAAAATGTATGAAAAATAATTTTTAATTGCTCCCCTCAGATTTTTAAAATAGGTTTGTTGTTGTTGTTTAGTCACTAAATCATGTCCGACTTTATTGCAACCCCATGGATTGTAGCCCACCAGGCTCCGCTGTCCACGGAATTCTCCAGGCAAGAATACTGGAGTGTGTTGCCATTGCCTTCTGCAGGGGATCTTCTCGACCTAGGAGTCAAACCCACATATGCATTAGCACTCAGATTTTTTACCACTGAGTCACCCAGAAAGCCTTTAGTATAATATATATATATATATATATATATATATGTATC
>NW_011476708.1:4599-5859 GCF_000754665.1 Bison bison bison | reverse complement strand
TTTTTATAGATCTTCCAATTTCCCTTTCTAACAGATATATTTTTAAAAACCATATGTGTATTGATTATGCAACTCTTTGCATTCCTACTTAAAGGCCTATTTTGCCATTTTCCATCTTTAGACTTAATTAAATTGTATTTTATTGAAATCTTAAATTTTAAAAAATATTTCAATTTGCATAATGTTACAGAAATCCTTATACAATATATTTGAAAGTTCAAAGGATAGTTCCAAATCCTCTCAAATTCACCTCTAAAATCACACAATAGTATCCTAAAATCCCAGGATACTGCCTTGCTTCTTTTGTGTTCATACATTTTTCCATATTAGATGACACAAATTTCAACATTTTAATCAAAACTGCTTAATTTCCTCTTCATCAAAAATTAGAATAGTTTCCATCTCACATAATTTAAGAGAGGGAATACCTTCTATTTGTAAAATGTGCTGTTATATAATTTATATTGCAGCCAATATCTAAGTGATTAAAACCTCAACAATTTAAATTTCAACCTGTTTCATGCTTTTCTTATCAGTAATTCCTGATCTACTTTCTCTCACTTCCTTGTAGTTCTGTAATAACATTGATAATATTGTTGTTATTATCTTCTAAACTCTAATGTGCCACTTAAAATATTTTTATTATTATTCCTCTTTATAGATTCAGTATTCCCTTTTGCCACTTTCATCGATTTATTTTCCCTATATTTCCCCATTTCTCTAGTAGATTTTTTTCAGCTTCATACTTTTTACATTTTTATATTTTTGAATATTTAAAATATTCACTGAAAATTGTGCAATATTTAGTTAGGGCTCTTAAGAGGAGTTGGGCTTCCCTGGTGGCTCAGCTGATAAAGAATCCACCTGCAATGAGGCAGATATGGGTTTGATCCTTGGGTTGGGAAGATCCCCTGGAGAAGGGAAAAAGCTACCCACTCCAGTATTCTGGCCTGGAGAATTCCATGGACTATATATATAGTCCATGATGTAGCAAAGAGTCAGACATGACTGAGCGACTTTCACTTAAGAGGAGTTAGAGTTCTATTTCATTTTTCTTATTAGCCATATTAGTTTCTAACTTGGTTATGTCATCAATGTAGAGTTCTAAAGGAAAAAAAAAAACTGTTACTTTTTCATGAAGGACATGCAAATTAACTCTTTTATGCATCATATATCTGCAAAATAGTAAATAAAAATAGATATTGCCTGAAGTAAATCTTATTAGAATGTAAAGAGTTTACTGAAATGTTAGCGATAATA
>NW_011476708.1:3129-3358 GCF_000754665.1 Bison bison bison | reverse complement strand
TCCCAGCAATCTTGATTTCAGCTTGTGCTTCTTCCAGCTCAGCATTTCTCATGGTGTACTCTGCATATATGTTAAATAAGCAGAGTGACAATATGCAGCCTTGACGTACTCCTTTTCCTATTTGAAACCAGTCTGTTGTTCCATGTCCAGTTCTAACTGTTGCTTCCTGACCTGCATATATGTTTCTCAAGAAGCAGGTCAGGTGATCTGGTATTCCCATCTTTGAAGA
>NW_011476708.1:0-2931 GCF_000754665.1 Bison bison bison | reverse complement strand
ATGTTTCTCTGGAACTCTCTTGCTTTTTCGATGATCCAGCAGATGTTGACAACTTGATCTCTGGTTCCTCTGCCTTTTCTAAAACCAGCTTGAACATCTGCAATTTCACGGTTCACATATTGCTGAAGCCTGGCTTGGAGAATTTTGAGAATTACTTTACTAGCATGTGAGATGAGTGCAATTGTGCAGTATGTTTGTTAGTCCCTGTCAAATCTTGGAAGATGGCAGGGGCTTGTGTGGGAGGTTAAGGGGATGGGCAACCCCAAACCCCTACTTTAAGAACAGGTTACCCCTCCTATCTCTCTTGGTTGTACAAAGCCAGAGTTCATGTACAGATACTGAGTAATAATACCAGAGAAAGGCAAAAGGAGGATTATTTTTGTGATGGTTCGAGTTATTTATTAGTGACTTTTAGGCCTGAAGAAGAGAAATAAGCCCATGATTTGCTTCCATCTTGAGCTTCAATTTCCTTAATGGCTTAAAGTCCTGTTAACATCATGCTTCTATACTCAGTAAGTAATCTCATTGCTTTTATGATTAATTTGTTTTTTGTCTGTAATAAAACATGTACAGTCACTGATCTTGGAAAGATCATTTTTAACAAAGAAATTCACTGCAACAGGCTACTGAAATTTAGGAAAGGCATTGAGACTTGTAAGCACTGAAGAAGCAGGGGAGTGACTTAGGCTGATACAAGCACGTGCTGTGGAAATGGAAATAGCAGGTTGAAATTGAACATGGCAAAATTTAGTCTGAATGTCAGGAAAAGTTGTCAACTCTGAGATTTAATTAGGTAGTGGAATAGTTTCCCAGAAGAAATGGCAGAAATTTATTGCTGGAGCTATTTAAAATTGGCCTGGACAAAGCACTAGGGAATATACAGAACGGGGCAAGCCTTCACAGATTCTTGAGGATTGATGTAGATAGAAATTGGTCTTTTGCATTTCTAATGTTCTTGAGCATTATTCTATCATTTCACTTCACAATGTGAGCTAAATGTGTTCCCTTTACCAATATAACCCTGCAAATAAGAACTACATGTATACCCATAGGGATATCCATACCTGCTTTTTGAAAAGTATGATCCAAGCTTAATATTCTCATTTACTTGGTTAACCACATTGCTATACTTCCTTCCTTCCTTCATGATTGAGCAGAAAAGTTCCTTCCAAGAGGCTTCTGATTAGTATCCTTTTCTTTCCTATCACTCACCTCTATGTGTGGCCCAGGAACAGTTATTTATTTATTTGCTTACTTATTATTTTAACTTTTCCCTTTTTGAGTAAAGAATCAGTTTCAGGAGCTCATTTTCCTTTCATTTTTCATCTGAATAAGAATCTATTAAAAAAAAAAAAGCTTCTTTCTCTTTAGCTGTTTTGCAAAGCCCTCTGGATATGCTCATAATCATTACACTCAATATTCTGGCTTACAACTCTTTTTTTCCATTCACTCTCTGAATAAAAGGAGGAAGTAGAATCTGAAAGTAGATGAAATGTTACTAATAACTCTGTCTCCAATAACCTGTACTGCCAAATCAGTAATTCTGGTTTGAGTGAGATGTATTTTTTATTTTGTAAAAGAAACACACAAAATATTATTTGTCTATACTCAGTTGATTTGGAATATATTTTACTCATTTATAAAATTTCTTTATTTTTATCAAAGGTGTTATAAATATACCCTAACCCTAACTAATACACATCAAGGTATACCTTACAGGCATATTATATTCTAGTCAGTTTTTGGCTCCTCTCTTTGGATTTTTCTCAGTCACTTTGAAAGTTAGAGGATTACATCTGTATCTTTTCATGTTCTTCCCAATAAAAATAACAAATTTAAAAACAATAATAAAACTCTAGTCTATATCAGACCATGTGTTAGTTTCTTTGCATGAACCATCACATTGAATTATCACAGCAACCCTGTGAGGTAGATATTCTCATTAAGCCCATTTTCAGGAAAGTAACTTTTCCAAGGTCATAAAACTAGTAATTGGTAGAGTAAATCCTGAAATACAGATAGTCTGAAAGCAGAGTATATTCTTTGAAAATCTTTTCAATGAAATGACCGAAGAGCCTCTGAATAAGAAAAATTATTCCTGTAGAATATTCTGTGAGTTTTGAGAACCTTAAGAATAAGTGCCAGTGAATTATCTGCAGTATGATAATGTATGTCACAATGATATATGTGAAAAAGCAAAAGGGCAAGACAAACTCTTAATATTTGATATTCAAATTTGGTATGTCTCTTTGCTTATTTCACAGATTTGATTTCCAGTGTCTTGGAGAGTTTCAGATGAACTGCAAGTTGAGAAGTCCATTTTTCACTACATTTTAGTACCCAATGACTGATTATTTGCTGATTTTCTTCAAGGTTTTGAATACTAGTCAAAATGCTTAAATCCTTTCATAATTTCATAATTCTGCAAAACATAATTAGGTCACCGCCAAGACATTAAAAAAAAAAAAACAGAATAACTTCAATTCTCTTAAGCTGTCATTATAATATATATATCTTTGAACTATTTAGGGACAATGGATATATACTAAGTTAAGTATAAGTGTCCTTCCCATAGAACAGTATAAGTAGAAATGAACAGAGCTTAACAGCGTCCAATGAGAACTTTACAGAAAGGAAATCATCTTCGCTATTCTGTTCCTTATTTCCACTGTTTCAATTATTTATGATATTCTAATATATACAATTTTGCATTATTTTTTAAAATGCAGTTGCATTACTTAGATCATAATGAATTCCATCATTTTTTAAGTTATTATTATTATTATTTTACTTTACAATTTGTATTGGTTTTGCCATACATCAACATGCATCCACCACGGTTGTACACGTGTTCCCCATCCTGAAGCCCCCTCCCACCTCCCTCCCCATACCATCCCTCTGGATCATCCCAGTGCACCAGCCCCAAGCTTC
>NW_011476707.1:13837-15510 GCF_000754665.1 Bison bison bison | reverse complement strand
TTCGAAGATGGCCATTCTGACCCGTGTGAAGTAACACCTCATTGTGGTTTTGATTTGTACTTCTGTAATAGTTAGCAATGTTGAGCATCTTTTCATGTGCTTTTTGGCCATCTGGGCAGAACTTTCGGTGTTGACCACACAAGTGATATGATGAGCAAGTGAGCAAGGAAGTGATTGATGCTCAAAACCACAATGAGGTATCACTTCAAGATGGCTGCCACCTGGCTTTCTCTCCCTCTTGGGACACACACTTGAGCCTTTGGGGTCCTGAGCCATCATGTAAGACATCTGGTTACCCTGAAGCCACCATGCTGGAATGCTCATGTAGACATCTTTCCATGTGGAAAGAGCATACAGAAATAGAGAGCAAGGAAGTTACCCAGTATGCCCAGCTGTGCCGACTCCCAGCTGTTTCAGTCTTCCTAGTCCAAGTGTCAGAAGCCTTCAAGATGACACCACCTCCAGCCACCATCTGACAGCAATGGTGTGAGAGATTCCCCAAGTCAGGACACTACTCAGCCGAGCTGCTTCCAAATTTCTGATGCAAGGAAAGCCTAAGAGATAATCAAAGGTAATGATTTGAAACCACTAAGTTTGATGGCAATTGTAGTGTAGACTCAATAATAGCTACAGCCCTTTTGAGAGAGCCTGCCACTTCCTCAGTCTGGGAGGGAAAGCCCTAGGAACCCATCGGTTCCACACGCACCCACACATAGCACCAGTGACAGGACCCCTGGAGGCTTTCTGACCCTGGCGAGGCTTCTGTTTCTCTCTTCCGGAAATTTATAACACGAATACCCCCATTGAGCCTCCTGGCTTGAGAACACCAGGAACTTCAGCTTCAGTCTGTATGTTGTGTCCCAACCTGTGGAAGACAGAAAAAGGAATCAAACAATCATGGAAAAGCAGGAAAGAGAGAGACCCCATAGCCTCAAACGAGGACCTTCCTTTCCTATTTTTGTCTTGTTCCTGATGCTCTTCCTTCGTTCTTTCTTGAGACACACTTATAACCATCATTACCATCACCTTTATTATTATGACTAAGGGTGACTGTCCACTCACATGCCAAGCAGTGTTCTAGGTGCTCTATGCGTGATAACTTTATTTTTTATTTATTTTTAAAGAGCTCAGCTTTTTATTTTAAACCTGTTACTAAAGCGGTTTAGTCAAAAAGACCAAAGCCCATGTCATCATCAGACTCTTCAGATTCTTCTTTTTTTGCTTCTACTTTCTTCTCTTTAGCTGGAGCAGCAGTGGTGGAGGGGACAGGACCTCCTGCAGGTTCAGCACCAGCTGCTGGGACAAGTCCGCCAGCCCCCATGTTGCAGACGAGGCTCCCATCATTGACATTGGCCAAAACCTCTGCAAACAAGCTTGGTCAGAAAGGTTCAACGTTTACACCAGCTGCTTTAATGAGGGCATTATTCTTACACTCTGTGACCGTCACCTCATCGTCGTGCAGGATGGGGGCCGAGTAGATGCAAGCAAGCTCTGAGAAGGAGGCCATGGTGCGGGGCGAGTGCTAGGTGGGGGCTGTTGGGCGCGGTGCTAGTCGCCCAGATGAAGTGAAAGTTTCACCCCAACCAGGCCTTAGCTTCCTCAGGACTTCGTACTTTAGCGGCCGCTGAGGAAAGGGCTATGCATATTAACTTTAATCCTCACATGATCCATGA
>NW_011476707.1:8685-11311 GCF_000754665.1 Bison bison bison | reverse complement strand
TGCATTCAGATGCTTGTATCTTTCCTGCCAATAGAGTCCCTCTGTTTTTGTTACAATCACTTGCAGCTAAATTGTTTCTTATCAAGCCCAATATGTATGGAAGCATTCCAGTTTGATAAAACTTGGTACAAATAAATTTAACATGAGTCCAGAGGGAAGGATGCAATTGTTGCAGGAGAGACGCTGTGATAGCTCCAGATACAAGTGCAGGTCAGAACTACAGGTCACTGGGGCTTCCGGTTCCAGGCTCAGTGGCTGGTTGAGGGAGAGAGCACTGTGGCTGCGCAGGAGCAGGTCCTCAGGCAAATTCAGAAGGAGAAGTTGGAAGGAAATGATTCAAAACTGCAGTTGGATTGGACTTTGGTTCATCATAATGTGTTAATATTGGTTCATTAGTTGTGACAAATATACACCAAAGTAACATAAGAGGTTAACAACAGGGGAAACTGGGTATAAGGTATGTGGGAAATCTCTGTATACACTGTCTTTGCTACTTCTCAGGACACCTCAAACTATTGTCAAATTTTTAAATAAATTATCTTTGGCTGTGCTGGGTCTTTGTGGCTGCGCTCAGGCTTTAGTCTCTAGTTGCGGCAAGTGGGGGCTACTTCTGTAGTTGTGGTGCACAGGCTCCTCATTTCGGGCTTCTCTTGTTGCGAAGCATGGTGTCTACAGAGCACAGGCTTTAGTAGTTGTAGCTCACAGGCTTAGCTGCCCCGCAGCACGTGGAATCTTGCTGGACCAGGGATTGAACTCGTGTCCCCTCCATTGGCAGGTGTATTCTTAACCACTGGACCAGCAGGGAAGTCCTGTTCTCAAATTTAAAATGTCCTCAAACAAGCAAACAAATCTTCTGTAACTGGAAGGCAGAATGGGGCCCCAAGAGACAGTCCAACAGTGAACAAAAGAGGGAGCAAAGGCCAGACCAGGAGTCTGAACACCAGGTAAGTTAGAAACATGAGGGTGAGTCCCGTCTGCCCTCCTCTCCTCAGCCCTGGGAACCCCACCCAGCACACACTGCAACTCAGGACACCCAAGATGTAGGTAGGAGTGGGGTGGTGCATGCCTGAGGGCATTGACAGTGCAAAGCCAGGCTCCCATCTCCCCTCTGGGCTATCATTAACGACCCAGAGCAGGTCAGTGCAAGGCACCCCCACAGGCTGCTGTGTGCAGGGTTCCTGGTGTCACCCTCTGAGGTTGAGGGAAGCTATCTGGAGACTGGAGATTTTTCATTCATAACTCACCACATTCATAAGGAAGGGGAAGTAGCTGCCAGAGGTGATGCAAGAAGATGGAGCACAGTTGCTTTTCCTGATGCTGGTAATTGATCAGTAATGACCAATGTACACTCCTGAGTCTAGACTCTTTCCCCTTATGGGCAGCAGGATGGATGCCCAACAGCAGGCTGGAGCTAGGTAGGAGTGAAAGTGTTAGTTGCCCAGTCGCATCCAACTCTTTGTGACCCTGTGGACTGCAGTCCACCAGTCTTCTCTGTCCATGGAATTCTCCATGCAAGAATACTGGAATGGGTTGCCATTCCCTTCTCCAGAGGATCTTCCCCACTGAGGGGATCTTCCCTACCCTGGGATCAAACCCAGGTCTTCCTGTATGGCAGGCAGATTCTTCACCATCTGAGCCACCAGGGAAGCCCTAGAACTAGGAGTGTGGTCTCCCAAAGGGCGGGGGCTTGAAGACTTTTGCTGGAAGCTTTCAATAGTTGTGGGGGCCGGGGAGGGAGAGACGAGGCAGTGACTAGGTCTGGAGAAAGGATGATCAAGCAGGTTTGGGGGCCCAGCTGAGTGCCAGTCCCCAGGGTAGGGAAAGTTCCACAGCTGCAATCAGCAACCCATTATAGGAAGAGAAGGCAGGCAGTCACATTATTCTGAGATCTGGGTTTTGCCCAGTAGTTCCAAGAGAAGGCCTGAGAGGCAAGGGAACCAGGGTATGGTGAAGATAAAGAGTGAGGAGTATACAGCTCAACTCCAGAAAAATAAATGACCCAATCAAAAAATGGGCCAAAGAACTAAATAGACATTTCTCCAGAGAAGACATACAGATGGCTAACAAACACATGAAAAGATGCTCAACATCACTCATTATCAGAGAAATGCAAATCAAAACCACTATGAGGTACCATTTCACGCCAGTCAGAATGGCTGCAATCCATAAGTCTACAAGCAATAAATGCTGGAGAGGGTGTGGAGAAAAGGGAACTCTCTTACACTGTTGGTGGGAATGCAAACTAGTACAGCCACTATGGAGAACAGTGTGGAGATTCCTTAAAAAACTGGAAATAGAACTGCCTTATGATCCAGCAATCCCACTGCTGGGCATACACACTGAGGAAACCAGAAGGGAAAGAGACACGTGTACCCCAATGTTCATTGCAGCACTGTTTATAATAGCCAGGACATGGAAGCAACCTAGATGCCCATCAGCAGATGAATGGATAAGAAAGCTGTGGTACATATACACAATGGAGTATTACTCAGCCATTAAAAAGAATTCATTTGAATCAGTTCTAATGAGATGGATGAAACTGGAACCTATTATACAGAGTGAAGTAAGCCAGAAAGAAAAACACCAATACAGTATACTAACGCATATATATGGAATTTAGAAAGAT
>NW_011476707.1:5631-7250 GCF_000754665.1 Bison bison bison | reverse complement strand
AGATCAACATACAGAACATTGCCATCACCCCAGAAAGTTCCCCTGTGCCCCTTCTCAGTTTACCTCCCTCACCCTCAGATAAGGAACATTATGGTTTCTGTCATCATAGATTCAGAGGACATGGTGCTTTTTTTTGGCTCCACTGGGTCTTTGTTGCTTTGTGCAGACTTTCTGTAGTTATGGAGAGTGGGGGCTACTCTTTGTTGTGGGGCACAGTCTCTATAGGGGCACGGTCTCAGTAGTTGCAGCTCCCAGGCTCTAGAGCATGGGCTCAGTAGTTGCGGCACACAGGCTCGGTTTCTCCGTGGCATGTGAAATCTTCCCAGGCCAAGGATTGAACCTGTGTCCCCTGCATTGGCAGGCAGATTCTTATCCACTGCGCTACCAGGGAAGTCCCAACATGGTGCTTTTGATTAGGTTTTTCATGGTGGTGGAGGCAGGTGGAGAGAACTAACGCAAAGCCACGGAAGTCAGTAACCAGTGGCTCAATGAGATGAAACTTGGAAATAAGATTGCACTCTGTCTCAGAGTTTAATCAGGAAAACAAATACGGCGGAAACCATGGAAGGGAGTGGGAAGTTCTCACGAATGGTGTGGCTGTACAGTCATCCCCCAAAGGGGGCTTATTACAGTACCCTGTCAATCTGAGTACAAACATCCAGTTTCCCAGCAGGTGTGTTCTGTCTGTGGAGATGGGTACAGCAGAACCTCATGTGTTAAATATTTGCTGTGGTTGCATACTCACCAAGTTGATTTTGGGTAACTAGGATTCCTATGTCACTTGCATTTTTGGAGAGAATACGCTGACCAGGTTGTCATGAATGTGCAGACTACCACGTACTTGTATATATCAAAATGGTATTTGCACCATTAAGAACCTGTAACTTTATTGTTTGGGGTCAATGTCATGGAGTCAGATTCCCTCTGGGACACTGACAAAACTGGGGTTCTCAGACTGGGAGGCTGAAGCCTGGATTTTGCCCTATAGTGAATTCCCATAGTAGATACCATCTCTAAGATCTCTTGTTAAGACAGCCGTAAACATGCCAACCACAACTCCGGCCTTTCTTTGGAAACTTCCACCCTCACTGAAGACGTGTTTTGTAAACACAAGAATCTCCAAACATAAGCTGAAATCGAATACAAATAATTCCTACCAAGTCAAAGGGAGATACAGCTCCTCAAGATTCCACGAAGCAAGCTAGATTTTTAAAACTTTTTTTATTGTCAAACATGACACAAACATACATCAGTGTTCAAAATATCGATAATAATGAAGCAAACACTAGTGTAACAATATCCACCTAGGTCATTAGGAAATGACCAACCTCCCCAAATCCTTCTGCATGTCCCTTTAAAAATATTTTTTTTTAATTTCTTGGCCACACTGCACAGCATATGGGATCTTAGCTTCCCAATGAGGGATCAAACCCACACCCCCCGCATGGGAAGCGCAGTCTTAACCGCTGGATCGCCAGGAAAGTCCTGCATGTCCTTTCTAGACATATCCCCCTCTCTACCACCCCATAGGTAACTTGTATGACATTTTTATGGCAGTCATTTCCTTGCTTTTCTTTATACTTTGACCATCTATGCTGCATCCATAAACAGTATACTTT
>NW_011476707.1:3064-5531 GCF_000754665.1 Bison bison bison | reverse complement strand
TTGCCTGATTTTGAACTTTATATAAATGAAGTCAAACTGTTCATTTCTTATTTTTATATAGTATAAATGTGATATATAATACGTAACCTATTATTTATATTTATTCCGTTTCATTATGATATAGTATCCCATTGTATGAAATATATACTACAATTTATTTAATCAATATACCATAATTTATTATTAATATGTAAGTGCATGTTCCTGTAGTATTTCCTCTAAGGAATGGAGCTGCTGGGTCATAAGTTTGGTATTTCTTCAGCTTTAATAGACAAGGCAATGTTTTCAAAAACTGTTCTTCCAGTTTATGCTTCCACCCCCACGTTATGAGAGTTTCAGTTGATTCACATCCTTGCCTACACTTAGCATGGTCAGATTTCTAAACTTGTTGCCAGTCAAGTGGCGTGTTGGTATCTCATGGTTTCAAATTTGCATTTCCCTAACTATTAATGCAGCTGAGCGTGTTAGTATAGTGGCGGGTCTTTTGTATTTATTCTTCTGTAAAGTATCTATTCAAGTCAGTTGCCCATTTTTCTATCAGTTTGTCTCTATCTTACTGATTTGTAGGAGCAATTTCCACTTTCTGGATATAATTGATCTTTTCCCATTTGGGGACTTGTATTTTCACTTTATGGGTTTTTTTAATTTGCTTTATTTTTCAGAACATTTTAGATTGAGAAGAATTGAGAAGATATTACATATACCTCACACTCAGTTTTCCTTATTATCAACAGCTTACATTAGTAGGGCACATTTGTCGCTATTAATGAACCAATAGTGATATTAATACGTTATTATTGACTAGAATCCATACTTTATTCAGATTTCCTTTTCCAAGGTGCTCTGTCAACTGGGTCCTGCTAGCTTGGAGCCGAACCGTATGAAAAGAAGCTTTTTTCCCCTTTCCCCCTTCAAATGGGATGTAAAATCTCAGGTTATTTACACAGGGTTCAGCTCACACTCACTTTTCCATTCTGCATATTGTGTCTTTTAAGAAAAAAAAAAAAATCCTTAATTTTCATTGAGCAGGGCTCCACAGGGCTCCCTGATGGCTGATTTACAGGGACCAGACCATCTCACCATGATCTCTCTGGGATCACTCAGAACTCACTGCTGGAATTAATGGGGGCTGGGTAGGGGGTGGGATGCAGAGTTAGAGAAGCAAACTATATTATGTGTTTCTTCAAGTCTTCTATCTGGCCCTCTCCTTTTGGAACTCAAGAAGCAGGAATCTGACATTTTTGTTTTCTGGTTCTTTTCCAAGAGTCCTCCCCTCAGGGCAGTAGATGGCTGGAGTCTGGGCTATTTGGCCTGGGAGGAGAGGTGTGCCGAGAATGGGGGAGGAGGTTTCTTTTAGGCTAACACATGGGTCATTACTTCATATATTATCCTGGGCACACATATCCATCTTGAAATGCTTCAGTGGAAAAAGTTAACTGCACATCACTGGTTGTTTACTGAGCGCTAAAGATTGAATCAGAAGGGCTGTGTTCACAAAGCAGAACTGCTGAGGACTCAGAATGTGACCTTGAGTACATATGCCCTCCCCCAGGTTTCAATCTCTCAATCTATGATACAAGGAGCAGCGTTCCTACAGCATTTATCCTGCTGAATTTCAAGGCTATAAGCAGCAGCAATGTCCCTTTGAGACCTCAGATGAAAAGGGGTCTTAGATTTAAAGGATAAGCTATTCACTCTTGGCTCACAAAAAGGACATTATTTCTCAAGACAGAGTATGAAAGATTGTGAGATTTTGAGGTTTCCTGGGTGGGGAGGAATAGGCAGGATTTATATTATGTTCCAGTCTATTTATAATATTTTTGGTCTACTTCAAATTAAAAGAAATAAGAATGTCCTAGAACTCTTTCAAGAACAGAAAAATTCACTCCTCTCTCAGTTTTTCAGGCTGGATGAAATTGCAAGAGTTGTGCTCTACTTTTAGCTGATTATGCCCCTAAATAAAGTTTAGACAAATTTTTTTAGGACTGTTGTCTAGAACCTGTTCTACAATATGTAGTAAGATGCACAAAGAATGAAATTTTAGTTGATATGAAGATAAATGATTCCATCATGCTTAAAAATGAATTTTTAAAAAATGATTAAATTCTTATTGATATTTATTTTTTCAAATCAGTGATTTTAGAGTTGATGTTTTGAACTTAAACTAAACAGTTAATGGTAACCTGATGGGCTTTCTTCCTGTCACAGTTTAGTTTTTGCTATCTGAAATAACTCCTATGCATGCATATTGAAACCACATCCGTGTTTCAAGGCCATCAGCTGTTTTCTGAACACAGTTGATACATTGTCACTTCTTGCTTCATATGGAGGTTAAAAAAAAACAACCCATGAGATGTGAGAAGGGAGGATACTGGCCAAATTGGTTATGTCTAGCCTTCACATGGAGAAGGCAATGGCACCCCACTCCAGTACTCTTGCCTGGAAACTCCCATGGACGGAGGAGCCT
>NW_011476707.1:0-1860 GCF_000754665.1 Bison bison bison | reverse complement strand
CTCTCTCGGTCTTGTCTCTGGGCCAGCCTGTGGCGGCGGGGCCTGGCGGGCTTGCAGGGGCTGGGCCGGGCGGGGCGGGGCTGGGTTGCGTGGGGGCACCTGAGCCGGCCTCCACCTTCCGCCTCTTCGAGAAAGGCGCGTCCAGCTGTCTCACTCCGGCCTCTTCCGCCTCGGGAGGCGCTTCGGAGGACCGGAAGGTCGTTCTGATCTGTCTAGTTGGGTACTTCAATCAGCTGATGAACTGCAGCCCTTTGCGAAGAGGCCGATGTCCTAGCTGCCCTTAGCTGCTGCTTTTCTTGGCATTTTTTGGTGTCTTCATTTGTAGCAGTTGTCATCAGTAATTGGTGAAATCGCCCCTCCCCCCTCCCCACGGTTTTAGGATACGAAAGTTGGAAGTGGAGTATTAGTAATTGTTTTTGTGTGATTATTTTCTCAAGGAGGATTCCAGGTACCTCTCTGTAAAGTTTGCAGTAGTTCCCAATTTTAAGGATTTGGAAACTAAGACATGAGTCACGTTCTTGGGGTCACATGTCAAATGGTAGCTTTCTCGGTGAATCTAGGTTCCCCAATATTGAGCAAGGAGAATGCCAGTCAGCTCCTATTTGGCCTCTTCCCGTGTATCATGTAATTAATTTTGCATCAGTCCTTAGGAGAGTGGTCAAGCCTAGATAAATTACCCCACAGCACGCAAGTGGTAAGCAGCAAACTGGAATTGAACCCAGATCAGTGGGCTCCAAAGCATGGGCCTTTCCTATTGTACCTGCTGTGACACAGGTGTGAGAATGATGGGTGCTGGAACTAGGGGCACGGAGGGTGGTGAACATGAGACCACATGGAGAACAGTTTGGAGGAATGGGTCCCTGTTCCCCAGTGTGCCAATTTAAAACTGAGAGGTTAAAAATCTGTAGACGGCCTGTGCTGCTGCTCTGTGAAGTGCTGAGACACTTCACTTTGGAAATGGTTTAATTTTACGGGGAGATACAGACCTTTGATGTTTTTGAAGTCTGCAGTTCTTCTCCATCCCTGGAGGGGCCCAGTGTTGTGTTGATGGTAGTTGGCTTATTTTCATGACTAGAATTTTAGAGTTGTATTGTTCCTTTCGTCTCTGGCTCTGGCAAGGTCGTTCTGATCTTTCTAGTTGGGTACTTCAGGAGAATTTAATTTTTTAAACTTGGTTTTGGAAATGTAAAGATCTTCCCTTTGATACTGTGATTTAACTGAACATCTTGCTGAAATTCATGTTTTAATGTTATACTTGATCTTCCTGTGATCATTGAGGTTTGGGGGGTTTTGTTAAGTTTTGGTCTGAGGCAAATAATTGCTTCTGTACATGGTTTGAACCTGCTTTCCTAACTAGAAAAGTCTAGTTCATACAGACCAAGAATCTGATCCTGTCAGGTTCTTCACTGCTGTGGTCTTGTCAGATGAGGTTAAATTACTGTTTTCCACAGTGACTAAATGTGACTAAATGAAAAACATCTTTTAAGAGATCTGACTTCTCTATTTGAGGAAAAAATATGTCATTTAAAATGGCGATACCAAACTAGGGAGAGAGTAGAAGTAAACTAGAAGTGAATACCAGGTCATGAGGAGTATTTGGAAAAAAATTCAGATGGTTAGTTTGGAGGGGAAAGGCCAAGGGTGAACACGTGAATGTGAAGGGGTGCCATGTTGAAGAAGGATTCGATTTGGTCAGTGATTCTTCAGAGATCAAAAGTAGGACCTGTTTAGTTTTTTAGATGATGATTTCATCTTCATTCAGAGATGACATTACAGTATGGTGGTCGTTCCCAAAGGGAAGGATTCTTAACCTCTAGCCCAGATTAGGGAGGCTGGGGGGAATTTCCCTAGGCCAGGTGC
>NW_011476706.1:13965-16204 GCF_000754665.1 Bison bison bison | reverse complement strand
CACCTGGGAAGCCCCTTATCTGGTATCCTTTGGTGCTTTTCACTCAAGAATACATTGATGAATTATCTGTATTAAGAAATACTCTAGCCCATAAAGCCTCACCTGATTGTGGTCTATGCAAGAGGTTGCTTAGGATGGATCAATTCTCTCTGGAAATGGTAGCAAAAAAAAAAATATTGAGAGAGACAAAATATCATTTTAATTTCCAAAACTCCTTCTCATTTTTCGATTGTAAAATGTGTATGTGTGATGAGTTGTTGTTGTTGAGTAAATCCGTCGTGTCTAACTCTTTGTGACCCATGGATTAAGGGTGTTTATTCTGAAAGGAGAAATGGACAGATACAGAGACATGAAATAAAGGTGAAAAAAAGAAATGAATAATTTTCTAACAGAATTCAATGTTTCATGATTTTTCTCCAAAAAATGCACCAAACCTCAGAGCCATAAGCAGAAGTGAGAATCAATGTGGAAACCCTGACTTCCTGCAACCCGCTTCCTTTATGACAGGCAAACACTTGGACCATGTGTTGATAGATGAAACATCCTCAAATTAGGCCCAGACCCAGCTGAACATCTCTGCTAGGATAAAAGCACTTTCTTTCCAGCTGAAATTTTCAAACTCTCTCCCAGATCGCCTGCCCCGATTCAGGTGTGCCACCAGACACTTGTACTACTTGGAATTCCAAAAACTCCTTTGCCATCATGAAGCTACTGTACCTTCTCTTCCTCTTACTTGTGTGCCTTATCCAGACAACATCGGGTAAGTGGCAGATGCAACTGGTCAGGTGATATGGTGGATGACCTTGGAGCCTAGAGTAGGGAAGTTCAAGTTGATTCATCAACCCGTGATGTGCTAAATGGAATAATATAAAATCTGAGAAAAGCGTAGCATATGCGACATGCTCCATTTTACAAATAATGAAAGAGAAGCTTAAAGAAGTGAAAAATAGCCTCCCATGATTGCCCTTAACTAGTTGGTGGTAAACCCATAAATTGTAATGGTGATAGAAAACATTTACAGGGGACTTTATGGCTTACAAATCATTTCCATGTGACTAACAGTAACACTAATAATAATAGTAAATCATGTTGACCTCTTCCAATCCCAAAGAAAGGCAGTGCCAAAGAATGCTCAAACGAACACACAATTGCACTCATCTCACACGCCAGTAAAGTAATGCTCAAAATTCTCCAAGCCAGGCTTCAGCAGTACATGAATCGTGAACTTCCAGATGTTCAAGCTGGTTTTAGAAAAGGCAGAGGAACCAGAGATCAAATTGCCAACATCCTCTGGTACATCGCAAAAGCAAGGGAGTTCCAGAAAAACATCCATTTCTGCTTTCTTGACTATGCCAAAGCCTTTGACTGTGTGGATCACAATAAACTGTGGAAAATTCTGAAAGAGATGGGAATACCAGACCATGTGCCTGGCCTCTTGAGAAATCTGTATGCAGGTCAGGAAGCAACAGTTAGAACTGGACATGGAACAACAGACTGGTTCCAAATCCGAAAACGTGTATGTCAAGGCTGTATATAATCATCACCCTGCTTATTTAACTTATATGCAGAGTACATCATGAGAAATGCTGGGCTGGAAGAAGCACAAGCTGGAATCCAGATTGCCGGGACAAATATCAATAACCTCATATATGCAGATAACACCATCCTTATGGCAGAAAGTGAAGAGGAGCTAAAAAGCCTCTTGATGAAAGTGAAAGTGGAGAGTGAAAAAGTTGGCTTAAAACTCAACTTTCAGAAACTAAGATCATGGTACCTGGTCCCATCACTTCATGGCAAATAGATGGGGAAACAGTGGAAACAGTGCCAGTCTTTATTTTTTTGGGGCTTCAAAATCACTGCAGATGGTGGCTGCAGCCATGAAATTAAAAGATGCTCACTTCTTGGAAGGAAACTTATGACCAACCTAGATAGTATACTGAAAAGCAGAGATATTACTTTGCCAACAAAGGTCCGTCTAGTCAAGGCTATGATTTTTCCAGTGGTCATGTATGGATGTGAGAGTTGGACTGTAAAGAAAGCTGACTGCCAAAGAATTGATGCTTTTGAACTGTGGTGTTGGAGAAGACTCTTGAGAGTCCCTTGGACTGCAAGGATATCCAACCAGTCCATCCTAAAGGAGATCAGTTCTGGGTGTTCATTGGAAGGACTGATACTGAAGCTGAAGCTCCAATACTTTGGCCACCTAATGCAAAGAGCTGACTCATTGGAAAAGACCTTG
>NW_011476706.1:4114-12859 GCF_000754665.1 Bison bison bison | reverse complement strand
GCTTAGCCATCAGGGAAGCCTGAGGGAAGCCCAGTAGACCCTGTTTAAATGAATGAGCTTGATCACCTTCCTATAGAACAATTTAAGTCCCCTTCACAGTTCTTAGTATAATTTTTAAAACTGTGGAAAAACATTCTAAGCTTGTAGGTCACACCAAATCAAGGAGAGTGCCAGTTGTGTCCCTGTGAACTGTAATTTGGAGTTCCTTGCTATATAAGACAGAGAAGGCAATGGCACCCCACTCCAGTACTCTTGCCTGGAAAATCCCATGGATGGATGTGCCTGTTAGGCTGCAGTCCATGGGGTCGCTAAGAGTCCAGCACGACTGAGCGACTTCACTTTCACTTTTCACTTTCATGCATTGGAGAAGGTAATGGCAAAACACTCCAGTATTCTTGCCTGGAGAATCCCAGGGACGGAGGTGCCTAGTTGGCTGCCATCTATGGGGTCGCACAGAGTCGGACATGACTGAAGCGAGTTAGCAGCAGCAGCAGCAGCTATATAAGATGAATTCTGGTAGCGTTAGTTACACAGGTCTTATTTATTTGTTTGTTTTTCACCTCCTCTTCCTTTATAGGGAAAGGAAAAAAAAAAACCTTGAATGTGATAAAATCGGTGGTGCCTGCAAGTATCAGAACACCCATGGGTGTGTCATCCTGCCTGGAGAATGCAAGAGTCAGAAGAAACACTGCTGCAGAGTCTAGTTTCAGCATCGGAGCATCCTCAGCAGCACAAGACACTCCCCACAGCTGAGTCCTGTTTAAAAAGAGCCACTGTTCACTCGGGTCCTGTGGGGTCTTTCTGAGTGCATGAGGTCATGAACTGGATGGGAAGATTTCAGATGGAAGTCTGGTCACACCACTCATTAGCTGATTAACTCTGGACAGGCCTTGCCTTTCCTAGGTCTCAGTCTCTGCTCCTGTGACTGTTGAAATGGATGTTCTCCACAACCTCATTTGTTGGTGGTGGGGTTTAGTTGCTAAATCATGTTTGACTCTTCTGTGACCCCATGGACTGAGTCCATGCGATTTTCCAGGCAAGGATACTGGAGTGGGTTGTCCTTTCCTTTTTCAGGAGATCTTTCTGACCCAGGGATCAAGCCCACATCTCCTGTGTCTCCTGCAATGGCAGGCAGTCTTTAGCACTGAGCCCCAGGAAACCCAACCTGTTAATCTATGTCTACAAATGTGTGGACTGAGGGAAAGAGCTTTGAGTGTGTGTGTGTGTGTGTGTGTGTGTGTTATAGTATGAAAAGTCACCGAGGTTTTGTGTCCCTTTGTGGAAGGATATCTGTGTTTCCATTGGCATATGGGTTTCCACATGGTCAACATGTGCTTAACGTCACAAGAGGCAGCAAACTGCTTTCTGAAGCAGCTGTGGTCACTGCTGATAATCTCAGTGGCCTCTGACTTCCCTGTCTCTCCATGTTCCCATCCCTCGTCACACCTCCATGTAAAATTTTTAGTGTTTCTCTGTTAAAAGGATGAAGGACAAATTCTCTAGTGTCTCAGGTCCTTCACCCATTGGCCATACTTTCTCGAGTTTCATCAACCTCATTCTCAAACTAACCCCTGACACAGTGTCAGTCGTCTTTCTGGCATATTGTGTTCTCCTCACACTGAAACACACTTAAGCTACTTGTCCTCTGACTTTCCCTGCCTGATTTGTACTTTCTTCCTTAGTCTCAGCTCACACATGGCCTTCACTGGGAAGACATCCTTCATTCACCCAACTTCAGTAACAGAAGAGACTTTGGTTCCATGGCCTCAGCTACCAGTACAGTTTCTAGCACACAGTAGGTGTTCAATAGATGTTGACAGAATAGTCGATGAATAAAGAAAATGATAGAATGAGTCTTCAGCTTTCCAATGTAATTCAGGGATGATCCATTAAATGTGAATTCCTCAGGTCACTTTATTCAGGGAGTTCTATCAAACATGAGTCCATCATACAATGGAAGTGTTTACCATGTGATGAAGACCATTTATTTTCTTCCCAGGCACACACTTGTGTGAGAGTCACACAAATTAAGCATTCTACAACCTAAAGAAAGAACAAAAACGTCTGTTTCTGGAAGAAAGTCTTGAGATCACTATTCCGGGGAAGAAATAATTCAGTTCAACCAGGAATCCCCAAAATACACTGCCAGGAAAGCATTCTGTCTTATGCACCTCTTTTCCCTCACTTTGTCCCTCCTATTACACTTGCTTGTTCAGTAGAAGAAAGGCTGATTTTCAAATTTGTTGTGAATAGAAAGTTTATGCTGTAATTTGGAAACTAGGATCAGAGAGTGTAAACAGCTCTCTCGGGCTGACATTTACCGCCTGTTATTGTGCCCTCTGAAATGCGCCATTGTGGGGTTATCAGATGTCTTTTGGAAACAGCACATTAAAATTTTGTTAGTTTGTGTTTTCATCTTCCTGGCGAGGAATCCCGCTGAAGACAAGATGGTAGCACAGCCCTAAGATATTTACTAAAATCTGCGGACATACTCACACATATGTCCCACGCAGTTGAAGAGTGTCAGCAATACTCTGAATGTCACTCACCATTCCCAGGCTAAGAACATACACCTGCTTTCAGGGTTTCTCAGATAAGTCTTACAATTAAGATTAAAGATCTAAATATTAAGACCCTGAAGCTAAGGACCTAGAATGATAGGGCACCAGCTGAGGGGAGAGAGGTTTCTAAAAGAGAAAAGGAATAACCTGCCTGGCTCCAAACCAGGACTAAGGTTGATTTGGGACTTCTCTGGTGGTCAGTGGCTGGGAGTCCTCCTGCCAACGCAGGGGACATGGGTTTGATCCCTGGTCCTGGAAGATCCCACATGCCTTGGTACCTAACCCCATGTGCCAAATGGCTGAGCCTGCAATGTAGAGTCCAGGACCGGCAACAGGGGAAGCCACTGCAATGAGAAGCCTGAGGAGCACAACTAGAGAGGAGCCCCCAGTCACCGCAACTGCAGAAAGCTCAGGTTCAGCAGCAAAGACCCAGCAGCAAAGACCCAGTAAATTAAAAAAAAAAAAAAAAGGTTGCTTTTCTTACCTCTTAGGAGGTGGGGGAGATAAGCAAGTGCCCCCCAAGGACCCTCTAAGTCCAGCGTGTCCACTCTGGGTCATTAGTAGAGGTCACCAGCTTTGGAGCCCAGGTTGAGTGGTCAGAGGGCTGGCTCTCATTGACTTTGGCCTGGGGGGTCAACGCCCTGTGGGGTCAATGCCAGGGCTGGCGGCACGGTCACACTCCCCACTCTGCCCACTCATGGACATCAACCTTGTTTCCACTTTCTTGAACTGCTCATTCTACCCACAGACTGGAGGGAACGTGCTAGCACTTGGCTTCCAGCAGAGAGCTTGCTCATCACAGGTCCTCACACCTGCAGCTCTGTTCCACATCCTGGAGGCTGTCCTGATGCCCAACCATGCCACGCTTGGCTTCATCATGGCAGCTGTGACCCAGGAGCTCTGACCTCTGGACTGCCCATTGCTGGGACCCATCGATGTCCTAGCGCTGTGCCGAAAATCTCACATGAGGAGTTCTGCGGCTCTGTCTTCGTTCTTACCCAGGACATCCCCTCAGAGCCCAGTGGAGGAAGGGAATATACACCCTCTTCTCTCTGATTGAAAGTTAGCCCAGTGGGGAAACTGACTTGGGGTCACTCATCTGTGAGGCCACAGAATCGCTGACTGTGTCCAGTGAGCCCACAGCAGAGATCAGCTTGTTGACCAGAGGCAGACAAAGGACAGGGTCTGGGGGTGGGCATCGGGGGAGCTACTGCATCCATCCAGCCCCTGCTCGCTTAGCTCATTATCTGTCAGGTTTTGTGAGCTAACACCCTGGGAAGCACGAGGAGCCCTGGGCAGTGAGACCCAGTAAAGAAATGATTGGTCAGATGAGTGTATTTACATTAGGTGGCTCAGGTGGTCCAGAATCTGCCTGCAATGTGGGAGATCTGGGATAGATCCCTGCGTCAGGAAGATCCCATGGAGGAGGGCATGGCTACCCGCTCCATTATTCTTGCCTGGAGAACCCCATGACAGCGGAGCCTGGCCAAACCATGGGGTCACCAAGAGTCGGACATGACTGAGCGACCACGTGGTGTGATGTGATGATTTTAGGAAGTGAGTGAGGGGAGACAGAGGACGAATGGTGCTGGGCACCAAGCTCAACTTGGCGGAAAAAGACAAGACTCCCTGCAGGAGGTGAGGCGATGGCTCTCAGGGACCCTCCAGCGCCTCTCAGCCATACCAGCCACTCTCCTCCCACACATCCAAGTGATCTTACTGCCCTCTGAGCTGCCTCGTGACAGTCAGCACTTCTGTGATGCGAGGAGCAATCACACAGGGGCTCAGACCCCCACCTCCCCTTCTTTTCTCATCCCTGCCACCGCTTGCTCAAGATATGGAGCAGAATATACATCTGTGTTTTTTCCCAAAATGCCGTGGTTCTACCTATATGAATTATCTCCTAAAGAATACCTCTAAGCTTCCTCTTTTTTCATGCTCTGCAGCTAGGAACAAAATGCCTCTGGAATGAGGCAAATGGTAAACTTTAGGTACCGCTCTCAGCTCAGATACACGTCAGTAGGTGGAAGGTTTAAAAAAGGAGACTATGTATGTTATGACTATGTCATCATATTAGACTTTAAGGAAAGCAGATGATGGTTTGTTTTCATTCTTTCCCATTGATTTCAGGGTTTCTTCTCTATGCCTCCAGGCCAGATAGCCTTCTGCAAACCCGGCTGGGAAACTTCCCTTTTCTACTCTTCCCAGATTAGCATCCCTGAGGTGCTTTGGGGACACCAGGGTATCTCTCTGAAAGTGGAGCAGGTTGGAGAAACGAAATTGAACTCAGATATGACAGGGAAATGCCAGAGACCATTTTCCCGGGATCACATGAGAAAAGAAGACAACAAAGATGAGGAGGTAAGACAGCTTCAAGGCTGGTTCAGAAGAGACTCCTCACAAGTTCCTGGAAAGGAGAAAACAAACAGCACTTCAGCGGGTTGAATAAAAAGCAACCCAAAGCTTCTTTTATAGGTCCAATCAGGGCGACTGCATGTGGAAGAGAATGTTCAATTCTGATCTGAGTGCTAACTAAAATATTCGCTGGACTTCGAAACCACGTGACATGAACAGGAGCAACGATTAACAATGTTACAGGCAAAGCTGGAGGGGTTTCTTTTGTTAGCTCTTAATGGGTGCAGGACCAGAAGAGAACAACAATGATGATGACAGTAAAAATAAGAATGAATAGATGGGATGTCCCTTGCAGTCCAGTGGTTAAGACTTGCCCTTCCAGTGCAGGTGATGTGAGTTCCAACCTTGATTGGGGAGCCAAGATCCCACATGCCTTGTGGTCAGAAAGACAAAACTTAAAGCAGAAGCAATAGGGTAACAAATTCAATAAAGATTTTAAAACGGTCCACATCAAAAAAAATAAAAATCTAAAAGAATGATTAAAATTGATGGAGCACTTACTCTATGGGAACCTGTGAATAGTTCAGATGACGTTTTCCCATTTGCTTTCACGGAGTTAGTACCATCCGCTACTTCAACTCAGGCACAAGTACAGTCAAGATACAATCTTTTATTTTTCCGATAGTCACTCTTGCACTTAACCCAATGGGACTTCGAGAAGGAAAACTATCACAGGGTTTAGGACTCACTTCTCTTCAGATGCCGAGAGTTGTCTGAGATCTATTGTAGCATGTCACTTGGCTCAGTTTGTACAGAAGATGGTCCCCTGCATCTGACAACGGGCTTTATCTGTGCTCTAGGAACGACCCTGCTGATTCAGGGCCCTGTCCAGGCCATGGTCATGTCTAATGAACGATAAAGCCTCATGATCTTGACTCTTGTGCTATAAAACACAGCATAGTTCCAGGGTAAGTGAAAGTCGAAGGGCTTTGCTCCTTAGCCAAAGCCTGAATCAAAGATGGCATCTTGAGATAAAAAAATGAGGTGGCTGCTGTGTATAATCAATAAGTCCGTTTTTTTACCAAGGTTGGGGGAGCACCTTACTTACTCACAGAGCAGGACTCCAAGGCTCCCTCTGAGGAGCCACTGGGGCTATTTTGTTGCTAACCTGGTGTATGTGGGTGGGGGCTTGGAAATAGGAATCTATTTTCCTAAGATTTGTGAAAGGGTAACTAGTCATATGGGAATACATCAGGGAAGGTATTCCTCATTGTTTGGGGACTAACAGAGCATAGAGGCTGCCTGGTCCTAATGGTTATTAAACAATATCTATTAACTACAAGACCCTGCTGACAGAGACGTGATTCATCACACAGGCCATTTCTGGGCAGGGTCAACAGAAGGACAGCAGGAGCTGCATGAGCCCAAGATGGCGTCAGTGATGCTAACAGACATCCAGGCACCCTCCTCCTGGTTTTCCTTAACCTGCTGTTTCTCTCCTCCGTCTCCGGGCTTTGGCAGAGCCTTCCCTAACGTAAGTCTCAGCAGCTGGGGGTGAGATTTCAGTTTTTTCTCACCCAGAAAATCTTGGGCTTCTCATAAGAAATGATCCCCCTTATTCTGAATGAAGCATTTTTCTGTAACAAATGTCTTCAGAGTGACTGACTCAAGAATTCTTTTATTTTCCTCTCATCTCAAGATGATGTCTGATTACTCATCCTACATTTATGCAGTTAATCAGAACCCACCAAGTGAAGCGTATTGAAGGTGATTATAATGGCCTTCCTACAACCAGAAGTAAACTAGTCTTACCTTATACCAATACTAATATCATCCCTAATGGTATCCATGGGGAAAAAATAAGACTAGAGATATTCAGTGTGGTGTTCGAGTTTGTCTGTGGTGAAATTAAAGTTGGAGTCAGGAATCTGACTCTAGATACTGAATTCTTTATTACTGCAGGATGTTCTACTGGTCTCCTTCCTCAAGGATTAAGTATTAGAATCAAGTGAAAATTATTATACATTTTAAAAGAATGATAAATTGGCTCACGACTTTCCATACACTAGTGATAATCTAGAAATTAGGATTTAAAAATATTTTTATATTGACTAAGTTGATTTTAAAATACCCTGTAAAGGGAAAACTTGCAAGAATAAGCAGGATAATTTTTATAAAGAACAACGCAGTGACTTTCATTACCAGTTATTATAATTTATGATGATGCTGAGGCTTGAAATATGTTACTTTGGCTGAGGAATTAAAATAAAATAAAACCTGAGGCAAAACAAAGAAGCCAGAAAGAGTACACTGGTTGTTCATCTGCTAACCTGTTCTGAATTTTCTTTAATTATTCATGATTGAAAGTCAAGTGAAAGTGTTAGTTGCTCAGTGGTGTCTGACTCTTCCTGACCCCATGAACTGTAGCCCACCAGGCTCCTCTGTCCATGGGATTTCCTAGGCAAGAATACTAGAGTGGATTGCTGTCTCCTCCTCCAGGGGTTCTCTCCAACCCAGAAATCTGCATAGCAGGCCGATTCTTTACCATCTGAGCCACCAGGGAAGCCCACTCATCACTGATTGGGACCCAGTTATAGAACTGGTCCTCGTCACACCACTGCAATGCCAGTCACACTCTTTGTTTTCTGTGAGATTGTTCAGGTTTTGGAAGAATGCTTGTGTCTCTTCTCCTTCCTCTTTGTCCCCCGCTTCCTGGGCACCTTGCATCCTGTCTCCGACCTCCCACTCTAAACCTGCTCTGTAAACTGCAGAGAGCTGTGGTCCTGTCAAGGCCTGCTCCCTCCCCAGAGGGAGGAGAGTGACACCTGTATGGAGAGGCGGCCTACTCAGCAAGCTACAAACGGGGCCACGCCTTGGACAAAGCAAGTGAACAAGGAAGACACCGAATGATCGCACCTCTCTCAGGACTCCAGCCTCGGGCCACAGTGGCTTAAGGGTCACATTTGCTCTGTGAATGAAAACACTGTTGCAACATTTGTGTTCAGTCGCTCAGTCCTGCCGAACTATTTGCAACCCCATGGACTGTAGCCTGTCAGGTTCCTCTGTCCATGGAATTTTCCAGGCAAGAATTTAAAGCATAATAACTGTCTCCCTCCCACTGCCTACCCTGCCATGGAAAACAACATCAGTCCTAATGATATAACATTCGATTGTGTAGATGTGAGAACTGTCTGCTTTTATTTGCCCAAGAGGAGATTTGCTCAGTGTCTCTCTCCGGGTTCCTCAGCTGGGCTGCCTCCACCACCTCGGCTTTATATTGCAGCAAATGGTGAATGCCCGGCAGGGTCCTCTGAAGGGCTCACAGCTCGGTGTCCCTTGCTTCAGGCAGATTCTACCCTGAAGATGGCAGGGTCTTTCAAAATTGAGCACCCTAATGCTGTTGGAAAAGGAAAAGACATTTATATGCAGCCTCGTGGAAGTCCCATGAGGAAATATGGGGGTCTCACCATCTGACTGGTATCCCCTTCTTTCCCAGCTAAACACCAATAGTAAACGTCCCCCTCATATCTCTCACTCTCTGTTCTGATGTAAGATGTCAGTGTTGTTGATGAACCTGGTTCGAGAAGATCCCACGTGTGGGAGCAACTAAGCCCCTTAGACACCACCGTGAGCCTGTGCTCTGGAGCCTGGGCTCCACAATGAGAAGCCCCTGCAATGAGAAACATGTGCCCTGCAACTGGAGAGTAGCCTGCGCTCTCCAAAACTAGAGAAAAGCCCGCGCAGCAACAAAGACCCAGCACAGCCAAAAGAAAAAACAAATATATATATATATATATGTATGTATATGTATATATATATATATGTATAT
>NW_011476706.1:2547-3981 GCF_000754665.1 Bison bison bison | reverse complement strand
ACACCCTTCTTGTCACAGGAACACCTGGGTGTTAACCGCAGGGTCTGTAACCACTGCCCCGTGTGCCTCACCAGTCACCCCACCTCCCCATCATGCAAAACCCACCCAGCTCTCACAGGCTCGTTAGATGGAAGCCTTGTCCAGCAGAACTCAAGGTCACACCATGTCATGTGGAAAGAGGTCTCCGGTCCAGGCCTCATAAAGGAAGTTTGTCTCATACTGGGTTATACCAGTCAAGTGATTCAACTGATTTAGTTCACAAATCATCCAGCTCATTCCAGGGAAAGGAGAGGATGGAGAAAGTTACCACGAATAAGACATTTAAGGTCATGAAAACGCAACAATATGCTTTGGAAAGAATTCTCTAATCACTCAATGCCTAATTTGAGTGTGGAAGTGACCTACTAGTAGCTCTGTCATGCTTTACTTTCTGATCATGGTTAACTTAGGGAAGGAAAAACCAAGTAATGATAAGAAAGGGCATCCTGGTTGGTATTTACTGGGCAGTACCTGGAAGAGGATCAAGAGAGCGGTGAGGAAGACACGGAGGAGCCTCATTGTCCTGGAACGGAGGTCCCAGAAGGCCTGGTGGGAAGGATCAAGGACACAGTCAGAAGTCCGAGGAGCTCAGGGCCTCCAGGACCAGAGAAGACACGACCTCCTGCCCCAGGGCCCTGCACCTGCCTCGGCAGGAGGATTGTGACTGCTCCGTCCTTTCTGGCTCCCTGAGCCCCAGCTGTCGCTTGCCTTGGGTTCGCTCACACCTGGGGTTTAGATCTGGGGTTGAGGCCCTCCTGTGCCCACATCTATGGAGGCGGCGTCCCCGTGAGGCAGAGGCTGGAGCATCCAAAGCCAGTGGTAGGGCGGGAGTCCGGCTGTCACAAAAGGACGGTAAGGCCAGACCCTTTCGGGTGAAGAGGTTCATTAGAAAAGATTTAGAGCCCAGTTGATTGGATCTTCAGGGCTACTTGAAAGGAAGATCCAGAATGGTGGTGGGTTATAATCTTCCTGGAGAATCCACTTTAAAGGAAGAAAAAGTTTGTATTGGTTAAAAATTAGTGGAGAAATATACCCAATTATTTCTAGGATTTTAATTTTAATGTTTACTTTCATTTAAATCTATCACAGTTTTTCTCATTATAAAACATAATACACATCAGAAAGTTTCAACTAAAAACACCCAAAATTTTAAGTCATAAGTAAATGTAAAAATGAAATATTTTTTGAAAACCCATAGGCCCACCCTTCAGTTATAACTACTACCTACAATTCAGAATATTTCAGCTCTTTTCCTTTGCAAATGAAATTGTGTAAATATTTATTTTTAATTTAAAACATAGAGTCTTACTTCACATTCAATGCCAATGTGTTTTTACCACTTAAATATTATCTTGGAAAAATTTTATATCTGTTCAAATGAATTTGCCTCATAAA
>NW_011476706.1:0-1837 GCF_000754665.1 Bison bison bison | reverse complement strand
CCACACAGCCTGCCTGGCACCTACCTAGTCCTGGTCAGAGACAGTTCTGTTCCTTTTTGCTCTTCTGTTTGTCTCTGCTGGAGGCAGCACTAAGTGATCTGAGCTATTAATAACACAGCTCCTCGAGTACAAGATAATCAAATCTCCCTCTTTAGTCTCTTTCAGAGGGCATGGCTACACTCACTGATTCTCTATTACCAAATAACATTTAAATTATTCCATCAAGTTAAATACAATGTTATTGCTTCATTGAAATTACAGGATTTACTAAAGAAAAAAAAATGATATGTGGGTGATTGAGTCTAAGAACTAGATTTCCCTTTAGATGTTTTTGCCTCCTCTTAGTACAACCTTTTGTACTAAGAAACTTACCTTCAGTAAGTTTCTTTCTGGGTCCTTCAGATTGATTTTGTAACTGACTCCTAGATATTTCATGGTTTTTCTTTTTGAGCCACATTCTTCTTTCATTACATTTTATAACTGCTACTGTCTGCATAAGAAACGCTGTGGATCTGGAATAATAATGCATCACTAGCCCACAAATTGAACTCTTATTCATTTAGATTTTTTGTGGTTACTTCTCAGTGGTTTTGCAGTTCTAAAATTATAGGTCTGTAAGAATTATCATTAACCTCCTGGGTTCTGAACTGTAGGATTCTTCCTTTCTGCTCTCAATGAAAGACATTGACTCACAATGCCTGGAACTGTCAGAGATCCTCAAAGCCAACTTCCTTACTTCACAGAAGAGGAAATTGTGGCCAAACAAGGTCAAAATCATGTTTAGGGTTTATCCTCTGGTAAATGTCTTTTATGCTGCAAACTATTTCTCAGTTATGACAATGCAAACATTAACTTGTTTTTATCCATTTCCCCTGTTTTCCTGTTTCTTTTATCCCTTCTTTCTCCTGTCAAAGATCAACTTCCTCAATCTCCAAAAATGAAACAAGGTTTTTCAAAAACAGTTTCTAAAGACAGTTGCTGTTTTTTAAATAGATGCTTCCACCTTTTTTTCTTTATGTGTAATTTCTTCTGTAAAAACCATTGATTTTTCTTCCAGGGCTTGATGAAGAATTTCAACTCATGCATGAAGCACAAGTTGTAGTTTAAGCCAAGATGTCCTTGGGTGGTCAGAAATGACTGTGTCCAGTGAAGAAATGGAGGGAGTTTTAATGACAACACCAACACCCAGTGCTTCTGCCACCCTGGGATTAAGTCTACCACTCTTGCAGGGTCAAAATGGAGATGATTGAGTTCGTGTCAAGATTTCTGTTTAAAAGTTAGAGCGAGATAAACATCCACATTGGGTCTAGTAATGTGGGCTAATTCTGATTATGGGCCCTGAGTGAAATCTCTGGAGGATGTATGGGCTGTGAGAGAAATTGTTCAAGGCAAGGATGGTTGCTACTTCAAAGGAGAGAAAATAGAAATGGAGGGAAGAAGGGAGGGAGAGAGAGCAGTCACAAGAATCTCATAAAATTCTTCTTCAGTTTTGGGGCCATAAAAGGCCCCAGTCTGCTCCCCACGTGCTCGTCCAGCAGAGCAGGCCAGGGAGAATGTGGCCCTGGATTAGCACCTCTTTTCTCTGTCAGGTGCTGGCAGCTCTGTTCCCACCCGGCTCTGCTCTGAGGAGCTTGCTGGCTCCACTCTGACAGGACAGGCCTCACTCTGAACTCTCGTTCTCTCCCTAGAGAAACAGAATGACGTCCTTGAGTCATGAACGAGTTGGGAGTCCTGTTACTGTCGACTTTGTTTCACCTACAAGACGCCGGAGGTCTTGAAAACCCAAGACTGAGTCTCCTCAGCGTTGAGCTGAGGTGTGAACCAGACGAAGAATAAC
>NW_011476705.1:8376-9630 GCF_000754665.1 Bison bison bison | reverse complement strand
TCCACGGGATTCTCCAGGCAAGAATACTGGAGTGGATTGCCATTCCCTTCTCCAGGACATCTTCCCGACCCAGGGATCGAATCCAGGTCTCCTGCATTGCAGGCTTTAAGCACATTTTTTTCACAGCTGTCAACATAGTCTCTTTACATCCCTCAGGAAACCTCCCATGAAGGACACCATAGTTGTATAGAGTTGTTTTGTCCTTATTATTGTTAAAAGTTTAAAAAATGTGAAAAACCTGACAAGAAATACACATAGTAAGACTATTCATGGGGCAAATAAATTTCTCCTTCACTCCTAACTCCATGATTGCACTCTGCGCTTCCTGGTATCTTCTGTACACAAACTAGCACACTTAGGATATGTGCAAATGTGTTTTTATATATACATTTATTTATACATTTATGATGATAGATAAATAAATAGCATCTTGTGTTATCAGTACCCTCCTATAACTTTTTTTCTCAAATATATATACCTTAGAGACCATTCTAATTCTGTAGCCATAGACTTGTCTCATTAATTTTAATAAATACATAATATTACTTTGTAAAGACATATTTAACAACTCCAGGGCTGGTAGTCACTTATGATGTTTGTAGCCTTTTGTTAATGCAAACAATGCTGCAGTAAAGGTCTTTGCACATCCGTCTCTGCACGCCTATGTGAGAATATCTGTCTGGGTGAATTCTGGAAATGGAAATGTTGTGTCAGTAGATGTACATTTTTGCACATAGTATATAGTCTTAAATACTCTAAAAAAAAAAAAAGCTAAAGCAAAATGGTTTTCAACATGATATATTTTGCTGTATGCAATTTGATAAGCAAAAATTATTACCCATTTAATATAATTTGCATTTTTGTATGTATAAGAATAAACCATTTTATCATATATTTGAAAGTCAAGCAAAAGCCTATGTCCTATACCTTTGCTGTTGTTTCAGTTGGATCGTTTTTTTCCATACTGATTTTTTTTTTTTTTTATAATTGACATGTATATGTTGAGTTTAGCCTTTTTAGTCTTTCACATGGGACTCCCCTGGTGGCTCAGACAGTAAAGAATCTGCCTGCAGTGTGGAGGACCTGGATTCATCCCTGGGTTGGGAAGATTCCCTGGAGAAAGCAATGGCTACACACTCTAATATTCTTGCCTGGAGAATTCCATGGACAGAGAAGATGCTTCACAAATATTTTTGGAAGTTTATCACATTTTTTGTTTCATTTGTGTATCTTATTTGTCTTTACAGAAATTTT
>NW_011476705.1:3764-5929 GCF_000754665.1 Bison bison bison | reverse complement strand
TTTTCCAGGCAATAGTACTGGAGTGGATTGCCATTTTCTTCTCCAGGGGATCTTCCCAACCCAGGGATCAAACCCAGGTCTCCCGCATTGTAGACAGACGCTTTACCATCTGAGCCACCAGGGAAGTCAATGTATTAATATAATATACTATATAAAATGTAAATTAATCTATAATATATAAAATTATATATAATATCTACATACCATATAATCTATATTAATGTATTATCAATATGTATTAATATAATTATTAATATGAAATGATATCAACAACCACTAAATCTTATTGGAATTGATTTGGTTTCCTCTTAGATGATTCTCCATACTGATATACCCAATGTTTGTGTATCATTAGAAACATTTTCCTGGTTGTCTTTGAGGTTGTCTCACCTTCTAGTCCCTCTGGTTTTTTTCTCCTGGACATGCTGGTGGTATAAATGTTAATTATGCTGACTCTCAGAGGTTTAAATGGAAGGATGAGCCAAGATAGGAATAGCATGACGACTCCTGGGAGAGCTTCTTGTGGATCTATGAATTCTATGGATAGCCTTAAACTGGAGTTAGCTTCTTGAAGTTGACCCTTCAGTAGGTCAGAGAGAGCCTGGCTGAAACTCTGCAGAACTGAGAAGAAATGCAAACAGAAAACCAAGGTCTGGGTATTATGGTATTATGTTTCAGCCACAGGTCAGTCTCCCATAACTCCCCCACTCTGTCATGCCCTGAACAACTGATGAGTTAAAACTCAACATCAAGTAAGTGCAGAAAGAATTTGGGGAGGTAAGGACAGTGAAAAATCAAAAGTCACCTTGCTTTGTCATTGGTTGATTTATAAGATGGAGTATAGGGACGATTCAGCAGTAGAACGCTAAGTGATTTTCTTTTAAATTTAAGGTTGATTCCACACAGATGCATATATTTTTGTTTGAGAGGAGAACAATGAAATTAGGAAAAGTGTACAGACCTAGGATTCAAAATCTTATTTTATTCAAAGTTTTGCTTCTGAATTTTGTAGGTTTATATACTTGGGTAAGTCCTGTAACTTCTTGCTGTCTGAGTTTCTTCTCTTCTATCATTAAAAAAAAATCCTTTTTACTTTAGAAGGTTATTATGATAACAAAACAAACATACATGTGAGGAAGATTGCTATATGAGTACCAAAGCAAATATATATGTGTGTTTGTGTGTATATATATATATGGTTACATATATGCTTATGGAAAATTCGATATATGCTGATGTTTCTAAATCCTAGGTATACATTATTTTATTATGAGGAAAGCTATGGGAAAATGTAAATTTACTATTAGTGTTAGGTACCTTTGGGACTTTATATTTTCATTTAAATATTTTTAAGTGTGCCTTTTTTTTATCACTTTTCTAGATTAAAACTGCTATTTGTATTACAAAGTTTGTGAACAGCAAGATATTGATTTTGTGCAGATAGCAATTAAGTTCTGAAGGTCCTACTATTCAAACAAATCAAAGACTGTTTAAATCTATGACAATTTAGAACAAAGGAATCCGATAGGCAGAAAGCATGGCATTGAGATCACGGCAAAGATCCTCAGATAATATCTAAAATAAATTAGAGGTGAAATGAATACTTAAATATTGTTTTTATTTTGTCATAACATATTATATTCGAATCATGCTTATGAAGTTGTTAAAGAGTATATCAGGATGCAAACATCTATAAAAATGGCCAATGTTTCCTTAAGCCATGTTTTAAGATACTCTTTCTTGCTGCCCTTTCATTCCTTTGCAGGTCCTATTTGCTGGAGAAGCACAGATTCTTCTGTCTTCCCAGCTCCATTTTCTCATCCTCTGGGGGGTTCATCAGCATTTCCTTTAACTTCCTATTTAGACAAATTAAGCTCTACTAATCCCATAATTTTCATACATAACCAGAAAGGCAAAAACTCCCCACAGCCTTTTCCAGGCAAATTAACAACTGCTGGATTTGGTCTCACCCCTGTAATCTTTGCATCTTATTTTTTTCTGTTTCTCTCTCCTGTTGCATATTCAGAAGACACATTTAACTCATCATCTGCAATGTGCTGGACAAAACAGTATGCTCTTTGTGGCTGTGTATATCTTCTCTCTCTCATTCCCATTTTTCTTTCTTTTTTCTAAATAATTCTATCGATTCTTTTTTTTTTTTTTTT
>NW_011476705.1:0-765 GCF_000754665.1 Bison bison bison | reverse complement strand
GTCAGGGACAGAAAAAAAGGAAAGTGGGGAATAATTTAGAACACTTTAGTACTTGAAATGGCCCGTACAGGATGAAAAGCAACAACGGTGTCTCATATCAGCATAAATGCCAGTGAGAGAATAAAAAGTTTGGATAAAATGGAATGGTTTGAGCCATGATTATAGGAGGTATTGAATCTAAGTCTGCATTTTAATAAAATGTGTTACAATGTGGAGATTCACTGCTGAATTTTGAGCTGAGATGTGTGTGCATGATCAGATTTGAACTAAGGAAAGACTGTTCTACAAACATGTTAAGATGCTTTGAAGATGAGAGAGCCATTGCAAGTGAGGAGACCACTTTGAAAACTAGAGGCCATGGAATATTGAATTATTTTCTCTGTGTCTGTTTTATTTTATTTTTTTTTCTGTGTCTGTTTTAACTTTTCTGTATAGATATAAATTTAATGGATAGATGCAAGAGACAATGTTAAAGAATAGTTGGTCCAGTCTGACAACTTGGCTGACACATCGACAATTGTAATTCAAAGATGACAATTAGGATCCCAAAAGAATTGTGATTTTATAACCAGAGCAAAGAAATCAGAAGTGTGAGATGGATGGGTAAGAAGCTCTGTTTAGAGTTAACAATTCTGAGCTTTGGGCTGTGAAGCAAGCACTTCTCCCTATAATTTCTCACTGTCACTCACCTTCCCCCCTCCCCTGCCACACACACACTAATTCCACAGTTGAATGACACCAATGTGAAAAAAAAAAAAAAACCTG
>NW_011476704.1:9339-14132 GCF_000754665.1 Bison bison bison | reverse complement strand
GTTTGGGGGAGGGGCTCCTCTTGGGGGCGAAAGTGGAGGGAGGGGAGGGGGATGCTTTACTTGTTGGACTGCATGTCGACAGTGCCGCTGATGATGATCTCCAGGAGGAGCACAGCCCACTCCGTGGTCTGCTGGGTGCTGCGCTGCACTGTGTCAAACATGCCCCCCACCTGCCAGGGCCACATCAAGTCAGTCAGATGGCTCAGGGGCGGAGGCCAGCCTTTGGAAGCTCAGATTAGAACCTGGGCTACATGATCTCAGGCCAACGACTTAATTCTCGACCTCTCTGGGCCTTGGTTTCCTTACTTATGTAATGATGAAGTTAGACCAAAGGATGTCCAGGATCTCATTGAACACTCCACAATAGGTGTCTAGGGCTTCTCAGGCCCAGCCAAAATCTACAATACTGAGGCAGGGTCCCTGCAAGGATACAGTCTCCTTAACCACTTCCAGGTCCCACGTCCTTTAGGAGAGATGGGTTAATACGTGAAGATCCAGGCGAACCTGGGCCCTCATCTGCATCCTCGCCTCCCCAGGCTGGGGCTTCTTTGTCTGCGGTCCTAGCTCCACCCCTTTCCTCCTTCTTCCCGTCTCCCTCTCTCACCAGGTTGAGCCGCAGTTTGAGTGCCTCATGCATTAGCTGCTTTGGTTTGCAATCGTCTAAATACTGGTCATCTCTCCAATTAGTCACAATCTAAGACAGAAACAAGTACAACACACAGCTCAGGGATTTCGTCGTGTCCATGCCAAAGCACCCAGGGTGTTCTTGTCAGAAAATACTGAAGATTAAGAGTACATAAGTAGCCTCTTGGCTGCATCCTCCTCTGCCCTCCTGCCTAGCTCCAGGCCGAAAGACCCATACCTGGTGGACCTGGCTGTAGAGCGAGGTAAGGAGTCCCTCACGTTGCTCATCCTGCCCCTTCAGACATGTCAGCACCAGGGATAAGAAGGGCTGCTGGCTCAACAGGGACATGCTAGAGACGGGACAAGAAAAAGAGCAGGACCAGGTCAGGCGACTTCCAACCTCATTCCTCCAAGCCCCCGACTCTACTCTTTTAACATGTAGCCTCTTGTTTGACCATCTTTCTTCTCCTCCAATTGTACCTTTTTCTGATTTTGACCCTCACCTCTTTGACCCAACTTCTCTTCCTCCCTGGGCCTCCTCTCCATTCCACTCCGCAATCCTAGCCCCACCCAGCCACTTTACCTCTTTTGCTTTTGTCGATCACGTTCTTTGCGGGAAGAGGAGTCCAGGTGCTGGCCGTTCTCCAATTCTTCCCCAGCAGCCTTTAACACATGCCCCTGGACTGAGGTGGGCAGTTTGGCAATGAGAGGAGCCACTAGCCATACACCCGAGCGTTCTAGAGAGCTGGAGAGATGGCACGCGCAGGGTTACAGAGGAGCCAGGCAAGGCTGGAACAATCCCTCCTCTCTTTTCTAGATGGACATGCCTGACATCTCTGGGCAGCTGAAATCATTTACACTACTGGAAGAGAAAACTCAAAAGGGGATGGGTCCTAACACATTTCTATTCAACCTGAGCACAGGCTTGGTCTTGCTGCTGCTGGGCATGTTGCTTGCAGCATTTCCAGAAGATGACCCTGTCTCTGCAGACTGTTGGAAAACCTCGATTGTGGCCTTGGCGATGTTCTCTAAGAGGGAGTTCATCTCCTAAGGAGGATGAAAGGCACAGGGGAGGTAAATAGGTTAGCTGGTGGCAAAGGCAAAGAGATAGTAGGAGAGATAGGAGATGAAGACAGAGGAAGGCACCTGTGGAGGCTGATGGGAGGGTAGGAACACAACTCTGTTGGGCATCATGCCCTCCACCACCTTGCAGTACTTCTCCAGTGCCCCACTGTCTTCTCCTTTACATACCCCCTTACAGCTGTGGCCACAGAAACAGCCTCTACTACCACAGCTGTGAACCTTCCCCACAGCTCAGAGCCCCAACACTCTCAACCCATGTCCCTTATCATCGGTTCCACACATCCGCCATCTTCCCATCCTCTCTTATCTCCAGAACCCAAAGATAGAACCTAGGCTCCTCTATGGCAGCCCCCTTCTCTGACACATATTGTTGGAAGTGAGCATGAGAGAGGGTCTGGGAACCACTCACATTGTTAGGGGTCTGCTTGATCATGAGCTGCAGTTCCAATGAAGACTGGCGCATGGTCCACTGGTCCAAGTTCTGTGACAGAGACCCCATCAGCAAGCTAGTCAACATTGTGTCATCCCAGCCACTTAGTACCCTGATGCCAGCCCCTGATCTCTCACAACCTTGAATCACATATGCCTGGAGGTCTGAAAGGGCCCTTGACTTCCCCTCTTTAGGAAAGATCACACTTAAATAATCCAAAATGGCTGAAAATAAAACTATCCTATTTCAAAAGTGGTTTTGAAAAAATTTCACATCTTCCCCAGTTTCCTGCTCCAGAGCCTCACATTCCTCCGTATCAGGAAGTTCTGCTTAACGCTTAACTTAAATCTTTGATGTTGAAGTTGAAGCTCGCCACTCCTGTTTTCAAAGTCCTTTACAGACCCGAGGGCTAGTCTTAGTTAATCTCTCTGAGGCATTATCTTCTCTCAGCTGAAGAGGCCTCATTCCTTTAGGTTCTCCTCAACAGCTTTATTTTTCCACCCCCCAGTCACATGAATGTCTGCAGCAGTGTGGTGAGGCAGGAAGGGTGCAGGGAGACCTGGGCTCCTATACTGACTCTAAACTTACCAGCTGTGTGAGTTACTGAACCTCAGTCAAGTTACTTAACCTCTTCAAGCCTCAGTTTCATTGATGCTAAAACAAGGATATTCATACCTACTTCACAGGGTTGTTAAGACTAACTGAGGAAATCTACATAGAGTACTGAGCATGGTACCCAGCATGAAGCAGCCATTCAATAAGCAGTAGCTTTCCAACAGCATTACTACTCATCACTGAGCTACGACCGACATGCTAGACACATAAGACCAAAACCTAGACCTCCCAGATGCTCTGTCTCCCACTGATAAGCCAAAGCCCTACTCCAGCCACTTGTATGCCCTCACCCAATGGTTCACTCTTGCGTCTAGACCATATTGGCTTGACTTCAAAACCCATGCTGGAGCTGTTTCTCTCACCACCTTTTGTCCATATCCTCATTCATCTTCCTACTTAATTCTCCCTCTCTTTTTCTCTCAAGGTTCCCATCATTTCACCCCAGGTTCAGGCCCCACCACTTCCTCCAAGACCCTCGTCACCTTGGCCTACCTGGAGAATACGCTTAATGCGTTGCCGCTGTGGGTTTTCCCCATCCTCGTTGTCCAGCAGCCGATGTGGGTAGCAGATAAGCTGCATGAGGCGCTGGGCCTGGGCACTGCTCAACACTGGGTCTTGCAGGTCATTGCTGTCCTCACACAGCGATTTAAGGCAACGTTCTCCTACCCATTCCTGAGGAAGCCAAGAATCAGGGGACTGGGCCAACCAGTGAGGGGCTTAGGAATAAGGGGGATGGACCAGAGGTTGGTGAGGGATAAAATGTATGGCGGGGAGGTGGTGTGATCATGACAGGAAACGAGACTATATTATATAGCAGCATTTAAGAGGTCTGCGGGAGAAGGTGAGACTGACCTGCTGGCAGATGCTGCGTAGCACGTACTTGGCATAGACATCCAGACTGGCTGTCTCCACAGAGATGTTGCGGCCACCCTGCCTCCGACTGCCACTGCCACCTCCTCCTTCCTCCTCTGGAAGCTCTTCTGTTCCTCCTGTCACAGTGAAGCCCGAACCCTTCAGTTCCGCATCCCCTGCGGTTCACGGGCGGGAGATACGGAGTGCAAAGTGAGATCCCAATGCTGTGTGGAGACCTGCCCCAGAGCCACAGAAGCAGCACTCCCCAAATCCTGCCCTATGGGACAGAGACATACTTCCCTCCTTCCTATCCTCCAGAAAGGTCAGAGAGACCACCTTTAGGAGGGAGAAAGACTGTCCTTTGTAGTTTAGCTGGCGCTCCACCCTATACACACTTTTGGCACCACTCTTTCTACCCCCATACCAAGTACAAACACAGCCTTGAGAACAGCAAACACAGCTCCATCCACGATGCGGTTCTGGGAGGCAGCCAGCAGGTGGCGGTCACAGGAGGAGCGGATTCCTACAGTAGGCTTGTCTGGTGGAGAGAGCTAAAGTCAGGGGAAGCCAAAGTAGAAACAGTGGGGGTAGGGTAGCCACACTATCCTTGGCAGCCTGGCTTGGATGGAGTCACTTACTTCCATCCGATTGGCAAGGATTGAGTTGAGGTGTCTTGAAAAGGTGGAGGAGGATGCGGCAGGTAAGCCGGGCCCCTGGCTCAGAGTCCTGTTCACTGCAAGCTACAGAGAAGACACAGAGGCGGGGAAAGGATGAAGGTGGGCTATATGTGGGTTTGTGGGTGCTGAGGCACTAAAACGGTGGCTGAGGTCAGGCAAAAGGAGATAACACATTGGAGAAGAGGTGAGGGAGCCAACTGTTCTATAGTGTAGAGGGGAGAACCTGGAAGGGTCAGGAACAGGAACGACTGGGGATACAGGTGCAGGGTCAGAAACAGGCCCCTCCCAGCCTGAGGCACACAACAGAACTGGCTTCTGGTGCCACCAGGAGGCCCACAGTGAACAAGGAGAGTATGGCCATTGAGTGTGTATTGACATTGCGGGTCTAGACTTTCTAGGGGTCACAAATTGGTAGTTCACCAGCATTAAGGAGTGAAGGGATGGCCGCACAGCGAATCAGATCCTCCAGGAGCAAACACTGCCGAGCGATGAGGATGGCAACAAAAGTGGCC
>NW_011476704.1:8982-9239 GCF_000754665.1 Bison bison bison | reverse complement strand
AGACAGGTCACTGACCTGGAGGAAAAAAGCAGACACACACCAGGACTCAGTGTGGAAAGAGTTCTCCTACTCTGAGTGCTGGGCCTCCATTCTGCATAAAGCTATCCCTCCACTCTCACAGTCGCTGGGAGCAGACTCCTGCCCTGGGGACTGCCCGGTGTGCCCCCACCCCCAGTCTCACATCTACATTGCAGAGGAGGTCGTTGAAACCACAAGTGCCATTGTTAGAGGAGCAGCACAAGGCCTTAAGCACTCCC
>NW_011476704.1:6458-8882 GCF_000754665.1 Bison bison bison | reverse complement strand
ACTCCCAGCCACTCTGCACTCAGTGACTTGCAATAGCCGGTCAGCTCTGCACACAGGATGGCGATGTCATTCACCCTGGGGAAAAGTACAAATGCCCTCAGCAAAAACCTTGTTCCAGCAAAACCTCAGACTCATTAACTTTTCATCGCCACCCCAGCTATAACCAAGGTTGTGGTACCTCCCGGGCAAGTCATCCCTCCCAACATCAGGCGGGAGCGTGGTGCCCATGCCTCACTCAGTACGCCCCATACCTATCCGAATCATGGTGCCCCACACAGACGTGCATAAGGGCATTGCAGACAAAGCTGTAGCGGTTAGCAGGGTTCTCACTAAGACTCTTGCCTAGCCCCGTGTAGGTGAAGGTGTGAGCGGCAGGGTTCTCTAAAGTGTCGATCATGAACTCGGGTGCCCAGCGCATGTTGGACTCTGACGGCTCCACGTTGCAGTAGATGGTGTTCTTCACCTTGGAGCAGAAGTCACTGCAGGGGTAGGGGAGAGGAGAGAGCAGTATTGAGGAAGTGCTAGTGAGCCAGAGGGATGGTCAGGAAAGAGGAGAAAAGAACAAAAAGGAGAAAATGAGGGACCAAGGGCCTTAAGGCAAGAAGAGGGGAAATGGGACAAAGCAGACCAACTGGGCGGGAGAGAAACCCAGTGAGGGTAAGGCACAGGGGCCCCAGGAGGCAGGGAGGAGGAGCGTGGGCCCTGCAGGCGTGGGCTGGAAGCAAGGCTGATGAGGAAGGAGGCCCACTCTGGGGACCAAGAACACTTAGAGGACACTGTCCCCAAATGACCCTGCAGACACAGCAGGGTGGTAGGCTGTGCTCTGCTCCTGAGTTGGGTGATAGCGAGGAGATGGGATGAGGTCCCACTCTCTACCCCTTACCTTCTACCTCTCTTACCTGAAGAGTTCCCCCAAATTTGCTCTTTAAATGGCTACAGGAGGTGTACAGATCATAGAGATATGCAAGGATACAGCGTTCCGCAGAGGAACCATCAGATCGGTTCATCCCATGCTTAACTACGCCACACAGCCTGTCGAGAAGGGACAAGGTCGCACCTGGAGCAATGGCAGGTCTGGGCGCCAAGATTCCTGTCCCTCCGCAATGTTCTGTCCCCTCCCTACCAGGAAGGCATGCAATTCTGCATTGCAAGAGCCTTATGTGTTCTCTGCAAGTCATTTCCAACGGCCTTCACCAGGGCCCCGTGGGTTTTGGTTATTCTGAAGCTCCACTTACCCCTCAAAGACCTGTGCCATCTGGTCCTGGTTGAGGATGAGGCAGGCATGATAGTGGCGCAGGACAGCCACGATGCACAGGCACAGGCTGGTGGTGTAGCTGCCCACCAGATCTGAGGATTTGAGAAGCAGTTCGGCCTCGACTACACTCAGTTCATTCAGCAGCTAGCAGAGTGAGTGGGGGTTGAGAAACAAGAAGAGGCCTCAAATGTTATACATCATTCCTTTTCCTGTGAGAAAACTGGAGCCCTTTCCTGCTAGAGATGCCTCAGCCTGGAAGGATTCCAGTGGCATATTCCACTGCCCTTTATTCTATTAACAACAAGCCACATAAATGATCTACCCAGTATCCAGGATATAATCCTATGAAGTCCACAGTGGAAGGACAGTCTGTGCCCAGTGCTCTAATCCATCTCTCAGGCCTCCCCAGGGAGTACTTGAGTCTCTATTCCTGCTGGCTTAGCTCATGGGCCACTCCCCTGACACTAGCCTTTTGGTCCCTCCAAATAACATGGGACACTGGCTTGAGCCTCTGCTCTTGTCCTTGTGACCCTGTACTGCACAAACGCCCTCTCCTTCATCTCCCCAACTCCCCCACCTGAATGGCAAAGTCGATGAGGCCACTGATGCTGAGTGAATATTCCATGAGGTCGAAGATAAACTGCACATGCTGCACCAGAGGCAAGTGGTATGACATGCCAAGGGCAAAGCTCGTGATCTGCTCCAGAACATTCCGGGAGACCTAATAAGGGCAGTGGGAGTGAGATGGGAGTGGAGAGAGGTGAGAAGAACCAGGGCAGCAGGAAAGGATGATGGGGAAAAGGGGTGAGAACAGGAGGCTTAGCCTGCCTGGGGGAGAAAAAAGATAAGGAGAGAAGGAAAACAGGACAAGGAGGCCAGAATGTGGGAAGGGGGCTGGACTTAGGCCCACACCTGAGCCGTGACCTGATGTTGGTCATAATGTGAAAGGTGCTGGAACTTAGCAAAGATATCCTCGGCAGTGGGAAAAGCTTCAGGTCGGTTTCGTCGCCGCTTCTGTCCATCCTCCCCACCTGAGGGGACAGTTGAAAGGGACGAGTCAGGACAGGGAAGATAACCAGGCAACTGGGGGTGGGGGGGTATGGAGAGAAGGCTATGGTGGGGAGGGAAAGGGGAAGGAAGGGAGGGAGGGAGGAAGGGAAGGAAGGAAG
>NW_011476704.1:3525-6184 GCF_000754665.1 Bison bison bison | reverse complement strand
GTACCTAAGAATGTCAGGTCTCCAGGATTCAGAGGCACAATAGGAGCAAGCTGGTCTGCAGAGGGGGGGAATGAGGGGGGAAGTTTCAAAAGGACTAGAGCTCTCAGGAGACTCCAAGAGACAGGACATTGGGACATGACTGGGAGTTCCCTATGCTGGGGAAGGGAAGACTGACTAAGGTGCTCTTTGGGGGAGATCTATTTCAGGTGCCTCAAACCCACCAGTTTCTGCTGTCCCCTTGCGGTTCAGAACCTTCAGGATATCCTTGGTAATTTTCTTGATGGCATGGCGGGCATCATCTCGCTGCTTTCCCACCCCAAACAGTACGACCAACCGCTGGTTGCACTCATGGCTGCATGACTCCTCCTGCATCCCAGCAGCACCATCAGACTCCAGCAGGGATCACTCTCCCTCCTCTCAAAAGCATGCTCCATGCCCCTCAGCACCCCAGCACTCCAACCCTTCCCAGCATACCACACCCTTAAGAACAGCTCCAACCCCTCGGCAAAGTCCTTGGACAGAAACCTGGGCTCAGAACAGAGGGTCGGAAGGTGTTGGCGAACGGTACCTGGGGGATGGGAAAGTGTGTGGCATACTGCACATGCCGTGGCTGGTCATAAAGAACCCCAAGGGTTCCTTCTAGCTTCTCCTTGGGTGGGGGCTTCACCTCCTTCTCAACATCTGGTTTCTCAGGGGATGGACTGCCCTTCCCCTCACAGGGCATAGTAGGGGAGAACAACTAAGAGAAAGGCGAAAGGGCAGAACGTTTAGAGGAAGACAAAAGGATTGAGGGGGGCGCATAAAGAAACTCCCCAAAGTGGCATAACGGAAGGACCTCAGGAGCTAGATGCTTCCACACCAGTATGTAACTTAACTTACTGAGAAATCAGGCTTTTCCATGTCCTCAAAGAGCACACTGGAGCTAGGGTCAATGTCCATAGACTCTGAGAGCCCTGGATCCTGAGTGTAGAGAACAGAAGTGAAGCTGCTTTAGCCCTGAGGAGCTGCTCCTCACCATCTCGAAAGGTTGACTGGAGTTGAAGAGAGGAGCCCATACTGGGAAAAGCATTGGTTCCAGATCCAAGCCTTGACTGGTCCCTTAACCTCTGCAGGCCTTGGTTTCTCTCAGCTTTAAAATGAGGATAAGGATATCTCATGGGGGTGGCGGGCAGGGGGTGGCGGGGAATTCCCTAGTGGTCCAGTGGCAAAGACTCGGCACATTTACTGCCATGGTCCCTGGTTGGGCAACTAAGATCCCACAAGCTGTGTGACACAGCCCCCGTGAAAAAAGAAAAACAATACCTCAAAGGTCTGTTGTGAGAATCAAATGAAAAAAAAATAAATAACTTGAGAGTGCTTGCTAAACTGCAAAGCACTAAGCAAATCCTACCCTCCTTATTTGGTAAAGGATTCTCAGAGGACTCCTGGAGCCAGGAAGATGGGGCTGTCAAGAAGAAACAATCTAGGACAAGGAAAAGCTCACTCACCTCCAGCTTGCTGCTGCTGCTGCCCTCAGCCTCCTTGCGCTCTGGGTCATCAGCTGGGTCATCAAAGGGAGAGGGAGGCCGGGGACCAGGGGCTCCGAAGGCAAGGTCCCCTCGGGAGATGAGGGTGCAAGTGTACATGTTGTGGGAGAAAACATCATGTCGAATCAGTTCACAGAACAGCAGTACCAAGTTAAAGAATTCCACTCGCTCACTCTCACTTCGGGGGTCCGCTGGAGAGAGGGAAGGAGAAAAGATGAATTAGAGGAGCACAAAAGAGACAGGCAGAAAGAAAGAAATACACCGAAGGCATGGTGCTCCTAGGTACCTGAAGTAGACAAGAATAGGAATGACTCAAAAGAAAAAAAAACCAACAAAACCAAAGCTATGGAGGGACAAAGTGTGGTTGGTTATCCTACCCCACCTTCTGCCCCACACACCATCTCCTAAAGGAATACAGCATCTCTGCTATTTATACGTGAAAATGCGTCAACTGCATGCTCTCATTCTTATTCTTATCTTTATTTTTCGACCCTGTTGAATTGTAAGATGATCAAAGACTAGAATTATGTCCATAAGTCATTATGCTTAGAGCTCAAGACTGAAATATATTCCAGAAGGCCCTTCACTATGCTTTCTGATGACAGGATGGCTGAGTCTAGGCAGAGGGAACCAGAGAGTGGCAGGTCCATACTCAGCATGGGAGCCTGTGTATCCAGAAACTGTAAGAGGACATCTTGGAAAATGGGAGCACTGGGAGCAGAAAGGGAGCCAGAGGCAATGGAACCCTTCTCATCTGCAGCTTCCGATTCTCCACAACGCTGTAAGATGAAAGAACAGACTATAAGATTGGGTTTCAACTATTTCTTCACTCGCCATGTGCAATCCTTGAACTACTGACTGTTCTGCCTCCATTCCCAAGGTTTTTACTTCCACTCCCCTCCCCTGACTCCCATTTTCTTTACCATCTCCCAATTGCACCTTGGTCGCTTCTCTTAACTCTGACATGGTTCCGCTCCTTTCTACTTTTGCCTTATGTCCTCAAATTTCCCTGTACATTTTCTACCACTTCTTCACTCTCACAATTTCAACTTTGGTCCCACTACCAGCTCAATCTGGCTTCGATCCCAACTGCCACTGCCCCATGGGCTGCCCCTAACCTCAGCCTCAATCTC
>NW_011476704.1:1900-3195 GCF_000754665.1 Bison bison bison | reverse complement strand
TTTTTGGAGAAGGTAATGGCACCCCACTCCAGTACTCTTGCCTGGAAAATCCTATGGACAGAGGAGCCTAGTAGGCTGCAGTCCATGGGGCCACACAGAGTCAGACACGACTAAAGCAACTTAGCAGCTGCAGCAGACTCCATCTTAAAATATCCTAGGCTCAGTAAGATGGGTTGTCTCTTCAGACATCCTCTGGCTTCAATGCCTCACCACACTTTCCCCTCATATATACTGTTGCTTTTGCTCTGTTTTTCACTTTTCTTCCCCTTCTTGCTTATTACCTCGTGCCCATCCTTGCTAGGCCCCAATCCAAAGATTCGATTACAGAGGGAATCAAGAGAGTTGCTGAAGTCAGAGCGTTCAAAACTATGGCTGTCCAACACCTCCAAAGTATGGAGTACTCGTCCAATGGTGAAGCCTAAGGAGGAAAAGTGGTAAAGGGGACTTAACTAGAGGCCTGGTCTACGCCAACTCTCAGATCTGTATGTCCTTACCATCCTGATCCTTTCCCCAAACATTCTTCCTATTGTCTGTCTTCCGGCACCCACCTGCAGTAGCTTCCTGGCACTTATCAAAAGACCAGCGAACCTCAACGGCCTGTCCTCGCTCCTTGATCTGTTGCTCGATCTCCCGCAACTTTGCACGGACCTGCAAAAAGGAGGGCTTTAAGGATGTAGTAAAGCATAAAGAAAAAGGCCAGGGCTTCAGGCTAAAAGAACAGTAGCAGGCACTAGGTCACTATTTCTGAACTGGTAACTTCTCACATCCCAGTCCCCTGGAGGTACCAGGCTATTGGTCAGACTTACCTGCTGAGTGAAGGCACTGTTGCCCTCTGGCATGGGCAGGTTGGAGGGGGCAATAGGCAGGTGGTCAAGTGGTGAGCCAGTCTTGATTCGACTATCAGTCAGTGAATAGTGCCAAACCAGGGCACTAGGACAACACAGCAGGATGGTCTGCCAGACAGAAATAGCTAAGTCAAACTCGGTTTCCATGGCTACCTTCTAGAAGCCCACTATAAGACCCTACCCTTTGGCTTCTGATCCAAAGTCATTCTGAGTCCCTGGGGTGGCACCACTCCATCTCTGAGCCCCTCTCCTCATCTAGCCTCCTAAAGGCTTTGGGTCTGCTATTTAGGTCTGGATGGGTATTAACTGAAAAGGAACTAACACCCCATGAATGAGAAGCCAACAATTTCCAAGCAAATTCTCAGTGCCTACTTTTGGCCCCAAGTTAGAATCACTCCCATTTTCTAGGACAAGCACCTGACTCTTCTCAAGATGCCTCTTAATACTAAT
>NW_011476704.1:0-1291 GCF_000754665.1 Bison bison bison | reverse complement strand
GCAGAGAAAGTAAATGAAAGGATGAGGAAAACCACGAGTGGGGCAAGGTGGCAGGTGGACTCTGCTCCATGTTGGCAGAGTATGAGGTCAGGCTCATTTCCATGCCACACGACACACTCTCCTTCCTACCTGAAACATGAACATGGCCAGCTTCTCGTTGTAGTCCCACTGCCGGATTGCCATCTCAACATCATGGGGCAAGGGGCCTATAGTGGAGCCACAGCCCCCACTTCCAGCAGGCCCTGGCCGGTAGTATTCAGCCATCTTTTGAAGCTGCTCCCATAAGCACTTGGTGATGATCTGAGTCCATTCTAAAAAAAGATGGGGAGATGGCTATTTTACAATGTCCCTCTGCTTAGAACACCTTCTGTCTCCCACCTCCACTCCCAGTCACCATGTTTCTAAATCCTATTCATCCCCATATAGGCTCTAGTCAAATGCCACCTTCAACAACAGGTCCTACTGTATAGCACAAGGAACTACATTCGATATTCTATAATAAGCTATAATGGAAAAGAATACAAAAAAGAATGTAGATAAACACATACACACACACGTATAACTGAATCACTTTGGTGTACACTAGAAACTAACACAACAGTATAAATCTACTATACTTCAACAAAATAAATTAAAACAAAACAAAAACAAATATCACCTTCCTAAAGCCTTTCCAGGTATCCCCAAAAGAAAATAACCTTTATGTTCACAGAATTCTCAAAGAAACTTCTGCCTCCATTTTTTTAATATTACATAATATTATTTATTTATTTTTGGCTGCTCTGGGTCTTCATTGCTGCACACAGGCTTCTCTAGTTGTGTAAGTGGGGCTAGTCTCTAGTTGTGGAGTATAGGCTTCTCGTTGTAGTGGCTTCTCTTGTAGAGCACAGGCTCTAGGGTGTGCAGGCTTCAGTAGTTGGGGCACATGGGCTCCAGAGCACAGGCTCAATAGTTGTGGCTCACAGACTTAGCTGCTCCAAGGCATGTGGGATCTTCCCAGATTAGGGATCGAACCCATGTCTCCTGCACTGGCAGGGGGGTTCTTTACCACTGAGCCACCAAGGAAGCCCCTGCCTCCATTTTTGACATTATGTTTCTATATTTAATTATGGGATTTATACAGTGGCCTTAGCATCCCTACTAGACTATAAGCATCCTAAGTGTAGGGATTAGGTAGTGATTATCTTTATAGCCCAGTACCCACCCCAGTGTTCTTGCCTGGAGAATCCCAGGGATGGCGGAGCCTGGTGGGCTGCCATCTATGGGGTCGCACAGAGTCGGACACGACTGA
>NW_011476703.1:15533-17591 GCF_000754665.1 Bison bison bison | reverse complement strand
TATGGACTGTTGCCTACCAGGCTTCCCTCTCCATGGGATTTTCCAGGCAAGAATACTGGAATGGGTTGCCATGCCCTGCTCCACAGGATCTTCCTGACCCAGGGATCGAACCCACATCTTCTGCATCTCCTGCATTGGCAGGTGGGGTTTTTTTTTTTTTTACATCTATTTATTCTACTCATATTTCAAAACCACAGGCCAAAATCATATCCTCATATACCCTAATTAGAATTATTTACATTATCTTATAGTCATCCTTCTTCTTAGCATTCGCCACAATGCTCTTGAATATTTGCCAATAGATACTGACCCCAGTTACTACATGGTATGACAAAATAACCCCTAGAGATATGGTATATGTCTAGAATAGTCCTCTCCTGGGTCAAAAATATACTGAAAAGTTAGTAAGAATTGTTGGAGAGGGCAGGTGGGGTCTTTACCACTGAGCTAGGAACTAGATCATTTTAGTGCTAAGATGAAATATTTCAGAGCATAAAACCTCCAGTTAAAGTTTTTACTTTGACTTTTTTTTCTCTTCATATGACAGGTCTTTGAACCTTTTGTCCTCCTTCCCCCATCCTCATACTATATTACTATATATATCTGACTTCTTTTATTTCCTTTCCTAAACTCATTTCAATACTTATCTTTGGCCTTTTGTTCACAAATATTATAGTAAGTGAGTACCCTCATTCCATTCCTCTCTTGGTAATTTTGTGGCAATTTTTCCTACTCTATGCTTATAAAAAGTGAAGAAGCATTTCATTAAATCTGATAGGCACAATGAGTCATTTAAGATAGTTACGAAACCCAGTTCATAATAGTATGTCTTATTCCAATGTCCCTGGAGTTATTTATGTCCTAGGGAGGCAGAGTACTTTCTGTGTTCCAGAGGAGAAACAAAAAAGGAAAGAAAGAAAAGCTTTAGTTGTTCTAAATCAAATTAACTTTGAATTAGCCAGCACATAACAAAATGAGGAAATATTCTCGACACTTAAACACACACACACATATGATCTCACACAAAACTCACTTCAAAATTTGCCTGAGAGCTTGTTTTTCCAATTGCATTGTGGTCTTTTTCTCTAGGGACACAGTTTTCCCCAAGATAAGCTGTTATTTCAATTGGAAAAAAAATAAGATGTGATATACACTAACACACACACACACACATTTGGCAACCATTTTAGTTTATAGCTTTAGAAGATCAACCAACAGTCTCCACACTTCTTTTCTTGCTCCTAGGGTCTCCTCTGTTTTTAGCCATTCCCTGTTTCTCTCTCTCACTGTACTCACTCCCATCTTACTTATAGGGATAGATAACTTTTATAATTTACTCGTTGGTATCAATCTCCAAAAAGTTCAAAGCCCAACTTTATAATTTTCTTTTTATCCTATTTACTGAGTGTTCTGGGGTGCATAATTATTCCAGTTAGATAGCTCTGTCTTCACAGACAGCTCCAAGAGTTTCCTATAAGCAAGCCCAAGTACCTTTGACTTCCTTCTGATCCTGCCTTGTAATTCAACCTTTATATTCTACTTTCTCCATCCAGGGGAGAGGTTCTTCTGATAACTCTGGGCAGTCATATGGAAATCTTCCATGATAAGTGTTCTGGACACCTGAATGTGCTTAACACTTCTGTTAAGTTCCCGATTTCTCTCTCTTGATCTCTCTCCTTTAATTACAGTCTCATTTTGGTTAATTGAAATCTCTGGTATCAGGAGGTTCTATCCTTAATTCTGATGAGTTTACATTTCCTCATGGCAACTACAAATTCCAACTGATAGGTCAGTCTTTTTGCTGAACCATTCACTCCAAGGAGGCTAAATTCACTTTCTTTCTCTATTTTCCAGCTTTGACAACCATCTTCTGCCAATAACATGTGCCACTTCCAAATAACTATAGATTTCTTTTTTATCCTCCATACCTGCAATGTAGGCTCAGTTGCTTCAGTCGTGTCCAACTCTTTCTGATCCCATGGACCATAGCCTGCCAGGCTCCTGTGTACATGGAATTTTCCAGGCAAGATTACTGGAGTGGGTTGCCATGCCCTTCTC
>NW_011476703.1:12080-13884 GCF_000754665.1 Bison bison bison | reverse complement strand
CCAAGGCCTGAGCTCTCTCTCTCCCAAGATTAACTGACAATGGCACAAGTGTCCTCTGCAACCCATCCTTCCTCCATTCTCTTATCTCAAACCTCAGTTCCCATTTTTTCTCCCCAAGGAAGAGGCAAAGTTATATGTCTGGGTAAGAGTGGAGGTGGGAGCAGAAAGAGTTTGAGACTTAAGAAGAGATCAGCTCTGAAACAGACATTGTGATGGGAACACTTAGAAGTCAAAGAAAACAATGAAAAGCTTGCAGATTGGCAGCAAAGACCCAGTCAGTGCCAGACAGCATGACTTGGAAATGAACCAGCTCTGCAAAATTCTGTGACCCTTCCTATCTGCAGGGAAACCTAAGAGGTACATCATTATTTCTTCTTATTAAATGCTTGGAGGGTCTCCAGAGGAAGGTGCTAGCTACATTGAAATTAATCCCAAGAGGACAACTGCTTTTAAATCAAGGGCAATAAAGAAATGAATTGGGAAATGGTGGGGTCACCAGTGAGATAAACTACCTGCTTATTGTGGTGTCATCTCTAGGAGTCTATATCAGTTTGCCAATTGACTGTAGCTGCAGAAAGCCCTATACTCACACATAAACCAGAGTAGGACGTCAGTAGCAAGCCTTTGATATTTGCATCCTGAGTGTAATCATTCAGAAGATAAACAGCAAAAGATAGGAGTTGAATCACAATTTCACTTCAAAAATAGATACCCACCAGCTCCCTCTTCAATTGCACTTTGTGAAATGCCTTTTAATTTCAAATGCCCCTGTTGTGCTGTTGCATTTTTTTAAAAAAATAAAGCTCATTATCTGAAGCACTATTAACCTTCAGCACCATTGACATAATATGGTACAGTCTCCATATTAAACACAAACTGTTCAGCAATTCGAGGACTGACCCATAAGCAGGACATTTAGGAGGTGACCACAGTTGAGATATACAGCTAGATAGGGAGCCAGAGGCACTGGTAGGGGATATTTTGGGGGAAGGTGGATGAGGAGGGAGGAGAGTAAAAATATTTCTGATCAGTGAGGGGCTTTGCTATAGTTAACCATTGGAGAAATATGAATATTTGTTGTTTTAGAACTACTAGTACCATGTTGAAGGCAGGAACTCAGAAGCACTGGTTGGATTGAATGGAACAGGAAGAACATGAGTAATAGAAATCTACTTTACCCAATAGTTGCACAGTTACTTTTAGCAGAGGTTCTAGTTCCTCCCTGTGGGTTTCCCAGGTGGCGCTAGTGCTTAAGAATTCGCCTACAATTCAGGAGACCCGGTTTCGATCCCTGGATCCAGAAGATCCCCTGGAGAAGGGAATGGCTACCCACTCCAGTATTCTTGCCTGGAGAATCTCCAAGAACAGAGAAGCCTGGCAGGCTACAATCCATGAGGTTGCAAGGAGTGGTACACGACTGAGAGACCAAACAACAACCCTAAGCTCCTCCCACAGAAGTAAATGTGGTTGAGTTAGATTTTCTCTTTCATGGTTTCCCTAGCCCAAGCCTGTAATGACAGTGAGACCATGCTGACCACTGTTTGGGTCACTGTGTGGTTGTGAAGGTCCCCCTTCCCCGCTTCAGCACACCCACCAGTCCCCACCAGCATCCATTCACAAACCTGAAATCCCACTCAAATCACAAAATCACAGATTTATTTATCTGCCTTATGGCACTGGGGCTTCAGAAAGTGACTGTATAATCACAAGTGAAGTGAAGTGAAATGGAGTCACTCAGTCATGTCCAACTCTTTGCGACCCCATGGCCTGTAGCCTACCAGGCTCCTCTGTCCATGGGATTTTC
>NW_011476703.1:9349-11980 GCF_000754665.1 Bison bison bison | reverse complement strand
GATTGCCATTTCCTTCTCCAGGCGATCTTCCCAACCCAGGGATGGAACCCGGGTCTCCCGCATTGTAGACAGACACTTTATTGTCTGAGCCACCAGGGAAGTCATATAATCACAATCACTTTGCAAATCCTAAAACAGAGTAATTGTTAGGTTGAGCATCAGCAACAGCATCTTGACATGAGTTTATAACTTTGAAGTACATTCTAGAATAATAACTGGATACAAATCTGAGATTTTGGGAAGAAGATTGATCGTTTTTGATGAGGGGAGATGGTAGTGTGAGCACAAGGCATAAAGTTCAATCTCAGAACATGGATCATTGTGGGGAAAGGCAGGAGGAATGACAGAGGCATCTCTGAGCAGATATGGAAAAAGAGGTTGGGAAGCAGTAGAGAGCAGAAAGTGATGTAAAAAGAGAGGTAGAAACATGAAGAAGAAATATAAATGATAAAACAGCCAGTAGATAGGGAAAAGAGAACAAAACTGGATTAAACAAAGTCTAGGTTTACTGGCATGGACTAGTAGGCTACTTCCCTGAATGCTTTATGACACAACACATTTTCTGAGACTGAATTGTTGTTGATATTAACTCAATTAAAATTTGATTGCCTACTTTATGTCATGCACTGTGCTAGATATACAGCAATGACAGAGACACTCATGGGACTTCCATTCTGGTAAAGGTTACCTGGAATTGCAATCAGTGTATGGGACAGAAGATGGTAGATCATTGTGTAAAGGAGTAGTGGGGAGGTGCCTAATCCAGTCTTGGGTTGAGGCATGGAAAGCTTCTCAGAGGAAAGTACTTTTAAGCTGATGCCTGAAGAATCAGTAGAACTATGTCAATAGGATATGGTGGAGATGAAAAGAGAGTTCCAGTTGGGAGAAATAGCCTACACACAAGTCTAGAGGCAAAGTGTTTGTATTTCAGGGGACTAAGAAGAACCTGATTGGAGCACACAGTGCATGTGGAGGGAGGGGAGAAATTAGGTTGGAAAAAAAGGCTGGGGTCATATCATGAAAGAGCCATGTTAATTTATGTATGCTTTACCTTAAGAGCTATAGGAAGTCATTTCATTTCAGTCTTCCCAGGCCAATATTCTGGGGTCAGGCCTTTCCAACTTATTTCTGCCAGTTGTCATTCTTCTGTCTAGGAGACACTCAGTTGTATAGAGGTTTAGCCATCATGGATTTAAATCTTCAAAGCACCAATATGAAATACTTTTTGGTACCTGTTGAAGTTAATATGAGAAGTTTATAGACTCCCTGGGAAGGTCATCTGACTCAAGATAGAAAGTATTACCCAGGGAATTTAATGTTGATATCTGTCTGACCCACAAATAGGACACTTTGAACTCTTATGTCCCTTCTGAATTGAGTGCCTGTGATTTTTGGCCTAGATATTCTGGCTCTCACCTCTGTACTCTTTCTATCACCCCCAGCTACCTGCCTAAGTGTGAGGATAGTAGGAAGGTACAAACTATTGATACAACTACATGGGCAATAAGCCCAGCTTCATCCAATTTGGGAAGACAACTTACTCCATCTTCTCAGTTATCTTTGAAACCAACTGAGGTCTTCCTTACCCTGCTTATTCAAGCCAGACGCCTCTTCTGATTGCAGTCTGTCCTCCTCCTGTCTAAGCTCCTCTGGTTGTTCGGGAGGTCTGTCTCCTCTGGTGCAGAGCACCTACTGAATTTGCAGACCCTCTTTCTTTCCCTCGCCTCTGATATACTCCTGGAAACTTAGATTCTGCTTTGGGCTGTGGTTTGCAGTAACCCACAGGCACCTTCAACTTTCCAGAGGAGCTGGAAAGTCTTCTTTCTTGTGGCCATTTGATAATCTTATTTAAATAAGTTAAGACCATTGAGGCAATATCATTGAAGGAGAATAAAATGTACATCAACAGATCTGACTCTTAGTTCTGCTCTTCTCTGCCCTGGCTGTGGGATCTTGTAATTCACTTATTTATTTTTTCTGTCTTGGTTTCCCCTTGAAAAAGAAATAATGGATATGACAGTACTCTGAAAAGTACAATATTCAGAAATGATAAGGTAATAATTATATAATCATGATCATCATATACAGACCTGACATAATGCAATACAGGTCATACGCTCAGGTACATGCATCAGCAGGTGGCTTCTTGTAAGCTCTGAACATACCACAGGCCTCTCCCTGCTCAGGAAAGATGAAGCGAGATCCTGGAATTTACAGCAGGATATACACTCACATAATAAAGCTTCTCCATCCGGACAACTATTCTGCACTCCAGAGTTAAGTTTCTATTTATTCAGTGGCTTATTTCATCAATATGCTAGGCCACCTTCCCAGGCTGACACACAACTTCATGTGCCCCTGCCTGCCAAATTATTCTTTTGAAGGCACCCCTCCATTTTCTTTGTATCTTGTTTGCGTTTGCAGCATTCACAAATCTTACCTGTATTTTTTTCTCCGTGTGTACCTGATAGTGACAGAATCAAAATGACAAGTGTTTCTTCCTTGCTTGAGGACCTGAGGTGTCAAATGGCAAGACTGGAATTCTGGTCTGTGAGGCAGCTTTGGCCAGCCCTGAAATGGAATCCTAAGAGGCCTGTTCTGACTCCAACAAACAGGGTATATCTCCCAACT
>NW_011476703.1:8962-9247 GCF_000754665.1 Bison bison bison | reverse complement strand
TGATGGACAGGGAGGCCTGGTGTGCTGCAATTCATGGGGTCGCAAAGAGTTGGACACGACTGAGTGACCTGATCTGATCTGATCTGATTGGTTCTCAATGGGATTCCCAGGTGGAGCAGTGGTAAAGAATCCACCTGCCAGCGTAAGAGACACAGGTTCAATCCCTGGGTCAGAAAGATCCCCTGGAGAAGAAAATGGTACCCCACTCCAGTATTCTTGCCTGGAGAATCCCATGGACAGAGAAGCCTCATGGGCTACAGTCCCTAGGGTTGCAAAGAGTTGGAC
>NW_011476703.1:6950-8862 GCF_000754665.1 Bison bison bison | reverse complement strand
GTCCTGGGATCACAGCTGAAAAGCAAGGCAGCTGTACAAAGGGCTGCTAATGGTCAAAACAGCTGCTACATACCCTAATATTCATATCCTTTACACAGGAAGAAAACACTTTCATCCTCACCCTATGTCAATACAGTGTTATCCTGTATATAGTTCTAAAAGAATTGGACATTTTCTTCCCTTTTCTATAGGAGATCAGAAGCCACAAAACAGGGAACAGAGAATAGGAGTCCCCCATTCCTAGTGCTGGGTTATTAATGTCAGACGTGCTGACAGCTGCAGAGTGGCACACGAGTAGAAAGTAGTAACTGAAAAGACCAAAGAATAGAAAACTTGAGTTGTTTGGGAACTTTGAGTGCCAAGGAAAATAGTAATACCTGTTTTCAGAGTCCCTAAAGGCATCATTACATGAAAGCACCATACTATGCTTAATGACACTAAGTCGTCAGGAAGAAAAAAACCAAATTACATTATATATCTTCTCTTTAAGTAAGCATAAACCTCTATTTGTGTGTAATTTTAAAGGAAGACAGAATGTAATTTAAAAAAACTAAAATTCAAAAACATAATTTCTTCCATTGATTCTTTCATTCATGGAATATGAATTGAGGACTCTGCTATGTATTAGACACAGGGGATAGAATGGTGAACAAGTCATAGCCCAGGCCACCTTGAAGATCACATTCTAATGGGAAAGACTGACAAGGTAACAAATGACTAACAAGCAGGGTGAAAAGAGATCACTTGGGAGGGACACTTAACTTGGACATTAGCATTCAGGGAAAGCTTACTGGAGGATATGATGTCTAAGTTAATAATAAATCAGACAAAAGTAAGTGGAGATAAAGAGTTCTGTGCAGTGTGTGCCTGCTAAGTTGCTTCAGTCATGTTGGACTCTTTGCAATCCCATGGACTGTAGCCCACCAGGCTCCTCTGTTCATAGGATTCTCCAGGCAAGAATACTGGAGTGGGTTGCCATGTCCTTCTCCAGTTCTATGCAGAGGCAGCATCCTATATGATAGGCTGAAAATGAAAGAGAATATGGCTCATTTCTGGAAATGCCAGTTGTTTGGCAAGAAGGGAAAGATGGGCAAGTACCAGAAAATAGGTTAGGATGTTTGATGTTTTCATAAAGAACAATGGGAAGCCATTGAAGAGTTTTAAGTTCCTGAATAATGGGAATCAATTTTTTAAATTTAAAATGTTTACTCTGGCTACAGTGTGGTTAATAGATTGGAGGGAACAGGACTAGAGACAAGGAGTAGAGTTGGGTGGCTGTTTAAGTAACCCAGGTGAAAGAAAATGGAAGCCTGGTCTAAGAAAGTGTCTGTATACATGGAGAGAAGATGGATTTGAAAGAGACTTAGAAATAGCACCGATAGGATATTGTGTGAGAGACAGAGGAGTCAAGGATAATGTCTAATTTTTTGTATGGTGGCATGCAAAAAAATTTTTTTTTGCATGGCTTGCATGGAGGTAGACAGTGGCAGTGCTATTTTCCTTAATATCCCTACTTAGCTACCCACTAGCTATGAAATCACATTCAGCTTCCTCATTTTTAAAATGAGTAATTTAGACTAGATTATGTATGGATGTGAGAGTTGGACTGTGAAGAAGGCTGAGCACCGAATAATTGATGCTTTTGAACTGTGGTGTTGGAGAAGACTCTTGAGAGTCCCTTGGACTGCAAGGAGATCCAATCAGTCCATTCTGAAGGAGATCAGCCCTGGGATTTCTTTGGAAGGAATGATACTAAAGCTGAAACTCCAGTACTTTGGCCACCTCATGAGAAGAGTTGACTCATTGGAAAAGACTCTGATGTTGGGAGGGATTGGGGGCAAGAGGAGAAGGGGACGGCAGAGGATGAGATGGCTGGATGGCATCACTGACTCGATGGACGTGAGTCTCCTGG
>NW_011476703.1:4788-6850 GCF_000754665.1 Bison bison bison | reverse complement strand
AGCCTCATGGGCTACAGTCCCTAGGGTTGCAAAGAGTTGGACACGGCTAAGTGACTGAGCACACACTCATGTTGGGTCTCATTAGGGGAGATTTTGTCCCTCACTCAGGATACATTTGGCAGTATCTGGAGACATTTTGGAGAAGGAAATGGCAACCCACTCCAGTATTCTTGCCTGGAGAATCCCAGGGACAGAGGAGCCTGGTGGGCTGCCATCTATGGGGTCGCACAGAGTTGGACACAACTGAAGTGACTTAGCAGCAGCAGCAGCAGGAGACATTTTGGCTGTCACATTCGGGGGGGGGGGGGGGAGAAGTGTTACTGTCATTGAATGAGTAGAGGTTAGAAATGCAGCTAAAGATCCTACAGTGCACAGGAAAGTCCTTTTACCTCATCTAAAAATTATTTGGTTCCCCACTGTATAGCACATGAAACTACTCAATCCTCTGTCTAGCCTGGATGGGAGGGGAGTTTGGGGCAGGATGGATACATGTATCTGTATGGCTGAGTCCCTTCATTCTTCACCTGAAACTACCACAACATTGTTAATCTTTTATATCCCAGTACAAAATAAAAGTTTAAAGTTTGAAAAAGAAAAGAATTAATTGGTCCCAAATGTAAATAGTGCCAAAATTTTGCAGCCCCGGGAGAGATAATGTAAAGGATTTGCATTAGATAAACGCAAAAGTCTAGTCAAAGCTTTTGAATTGTGTAAACTTTGACACTGTAGGGAATCAACTTTTAGTGACTCTCTTCTGAAAGTCTCTCTTCTGTGTACCAGGTGGATAAATGAGGCATTACTAGAATTATATGACTGATAATAACTGGACATTGGTGGATATAATCTCAATAACCTACACCAGTTTTCAGGAGGATCCAGGTGAATCATATACTGCAGATATTTGGAGTATGTGTGCACATGGTACTTAGAAGGTATCTGGAAACTTACTCCAATCTTCCAGAGACCTAGAGTGCTTCCTGTCTGCATTCTTTTTTCCCCGCAAAATGCAATGTGCCCACTTATACTTTAATGCAAAGGAACAGGAAAGAGATAATGGGGCAATGGCAGCTCCTGCCTGAGCTGTGTATCTCCTAGAATCATCCTTGTTCTTTGTTGTCAGAAACCCTGATGTACAGCATTTAGCTCCATGTTTAGGACTAGAGGTGGATCCCCACAGAGTGTCTACCCCAGGCCAAGATATTTTATTAACTTTTGGCTTTAGGATGTAGCTTACATTTTGAGAGCAGGTGCTGCCCTCCATTCTGTATAAGAAATGCCCTTCCTGAAGGTGTGTCTCCCACTCTTAGGGACTTCTTCATAGACAGGGTATAACATCCAGACCATTTGTGTAAGGCTATAGAGTTCCTAGTCCTTACTCAAGGCCTTCATGGCACATGGTAAGCATTCAATAAATAAATGCTTGTTCAGTGAATGAATGAGGTCCCTACATTTTGGGAGCCAAAGAGGAACCTCTCAGTCCCTTGGAAGGGAAAAAGGAGAAAGACAAATCTACCTTTTTTAAATTGTTAAATTTATTTTTTAACTTTTTATTTTGTATTGAAGTATAGTTTATTAACAATGTTGTGATAGTTTCAGGTGGATAGCAAAGGGATTCAGCAATATATGTATACATGTATCTATTTTTTCCAAAGCTCCCTTCCCATACAGGCTGGTACATAACATTGAGCAGAGTTCCCTGTGCTAAACAGTAGGTCCTTGTTGTTTATCCATTTTAAGTATAGCAGTGTGTACCCGTCCATCCCAACTGCCCAACTATCCCTTCCCCACATCCTTCCCCACTAATAACCATAAGTTTGTTCTCTAAGTCTGTACATCTCTTTCTGTTTTATAAGTAAGTTCAGAAAAATCTACTTTTTATTAGTAGATATTTACTGAGTGCCCACTATGTGGCAATGCTGTTCAAAGTACTTAGGGTTTTTGCATTATGAACCAGGATCTAGGCCCTCACCAGACACTGAATTTATTGGAACTCTTATCTTGGACTTCCAAGAGTCCAGAACTATGAGAAGTAAATTTCTGTTGTTTATAAACCATATAATCT
>NW_011476703.1:0-1505 GCF_000754665.1 Bison bison bison | reverse complement strand
GAAAGTGGAAAGTGAAAATGAAGTCGCTCAGTCATGTCTGACTCTTAGCGACCCCATGGACTGCAGCCTACCAACTGGAGTGGGGTGCCATTGCCTTCTCCTGTCTATGTATAATAATTCTCAAATATCTGTCTCTCTATTCATCTGTCATAGCATTTAAAGGTACTTTAAAACCATCTGAAATTGAAATTTAACATTAAATATTTAGATCCTAATTTGCAGCCTATGGGAAAAAATATATGCACACTTTTAAATTTTGAGTTGTTCATTCTCCAATTTTGTCTAATTTCATAGACAATGTGCTTCTAAGTGAAAGTTATATATACAACTAGTGTTTTTATTTTTATAAATAAATTGCTTTTGTTAATTCATAAATATATACAGAGAAATATGCAACCAATAAATGCACATCTTTATAAATTATCACAAAGTGAATAGACCCATGTAACCTGTAAAAAATTGAAAACGTTTTCAGCTCTACAAAAAGCCCCTTGAGCTTCCCAATCACTATCTCATTCTTCCTCCCTGTAGGTAACCACACTCCTGAATTTTAAAAGCATAGATTTATCTGTTTTTTTTTTTAAACTTTTTATTTAAGTTGAATCATACAGCACGTATTCTAGTGTGCCTTGTTTCTTTTATTCAACATTATATTTGAGGCATTCATCCATGTTTTTGTAAATTTATTTATTTTAATTAGAGGCTAATACTTTACAACATCCATGTTTTTTTGTGTGGCAGTATCCATTTATTTCCGTAGCTATATAATATTCTATTAAATGAATATAACAAAATATATTCATCTTTTCTACTATCGATGGACATTCAACATTTCTACTGTTTCCAGTTTGGGGCTATTAAAAGCAATGCTACTACTCTTGTGAGAGTTGTGAGTTAAGTTTTATTTGGGGCAGTATGAGGACTGCATCCTGGGAGACAGCATGTCAGATAGTGCTGAGAAATTGCTCCAAAGATGTAGGGGGAAAGGACAGTATAAATGTGATTTTGGTAAAGGGGAGTACATGCAATCAAACACATCTTTTTGATAGAAAGTTTCTACTTGTCTCATTAAGTTTCTGCTAGTCACGGGAAAAAAAAAAAAACACAGTCACCATGAAAGATTTTAATGCTTTTCTAGATATGAGGAATACAAGAATTGGGCTCATAAAATCAGCTTCTGAGAGTATCTGACTATCTGAAGACCTGTCTTGCCAGTTTTCCTGGAGTACAGAGTGCCTCATTTCTGCTGCTCTCCACCCTGAACTCCTTCAGGGGGTGCAGCAGCACATGACTTAATCCTTGTAGAGGTAGATGGCAAGCACCCATGGCAAGTGCCAACTTGTGGCTGACAAGAGTAAGAGGATTTTCTACCCACCCCTCATCCAGAAACAGATAGGAATTTCTTCTGCTTTGGGCCCAGAATCAATGGATTTTTGCTTGCACTTTATGGGAGAAAGGGTTACTTGCTCTTCTACCAACAGTTTGACCTTTACTTTGTAGGAAAG
>NW_011476702.1:12269-15298 GCF_000754665.1 Bison bison bison | reverse complement strand
TTCATTTCTGTTTTCTTGATGAGGATAGAGGGAGCCTCAAGCATTTCAGTAGCTTATTTACCAGCACCTTTTTGAATCAATATGCCCTCAGGGAATAAAATACAGAATGGAATATTTGCCATGCTTGTCATCTTTCATTTTATTATGATTTCCTTTGGGCACTTAATATTAATTATTCACTTTTCCAGTATTCATCGTGGATTGAGCCTTCCATAGACTCACCTTTTTTTGTAAGTATTTCATATCCACCTTGCTTCTCTCTCCAGTAAAATATAAAATCCAATACTCACAAACCACTTCTAATGGAAAACGGAATTAGGAGCCCAAATCTGGGAAATCAGAGTACATAGTAAGGACTTCAGTGAATGACCCAGCAGTTAAGTTTCCAGGCTCATTTAGTAATAGAGCCAGGATGATTTTTCTATTTAAGGTCATGTCTTCACATGGTTCTTTTTATTACAATGCTAATACTAATAAATCCCTTTTAAAATTTTTGTTTGCATTTAAGTGTTTAATCCTCATATTCTGTACAATGTAACTTACACTTTTAACTCCTTTCCCAAGTTGTAATCTTATCCTTTCTAGAATTCTCCACATGTCTTTTTGACCACTATTTGGTAATCACTTTTGGCCTGTATATGTCTACTGGGAATTATAATATCTACCTCACTGAATTGTTTCGAAGGATTCACTGAGATAAGTGAAACTTTTTGATAAATTGTCTTTTTTTGATTAGCATACACCAATAAAATAGATTTCACAAAAGTAAAACTGGGAAGAAGACATTTCTAGTTGAAGCAGAATAGCTTTTAATCTACTCATAGCTAGTCCCATATACATAATCACTTTTTTCTGTTCTTATGCATGTACCAAACCTTAAACATGCAATGAAATATGAAACCTGGACTGTTGAAATATACTTCAATGGCATTTTTTAACAGCAAGCTCTGTATCCTTGTGGCAGGTAGACAAACTCTGAAGTCATTTTCAGTTTTAACCTTCTATGATCTTTCTTAAGAAGTAATATAAGTATTTCTACACTTTAGAATATTTTCATGAGGATGCCACAAGGCAAGTGAGGAGCAAAAGATAGAAGCCTAGAAATCAAGGGGACTTCTCAGAAGGAAAAGTGAAAAGGCCTTGTCTATGTGGACACATAGCAATGAGACCACGTATCAAAGCTTCCTTTAGCCTGGACTCTATTTGAAAATATTTTTAACCCTATGTATTAAAAACATGGAGTCAATGTAATACACCACATTGAAGAATGAAAAAAAAATCATATGATCATCTCAACTGATGCAGAAAGAGCATTTGACAATTCACACTTATGATCAAACTGCTAAAAAAAATAACCTAGGAATAGAAGGAATAATTTCAACATAATAAAGGACATATATTCAAAACTCACAGCCAACATTATATACAATGAAAGGTGGGAACATTATATACAATGAAAGGTGGGAAATGTTTCCTCTAAAATCAGAAGAAAAGGCAAGGATGCCCATTTTTACCACTTCCATGCAATTCTATTCATAGTAATGGAACTTCTAGCACAAGCAATTAAACAAGAAAAAGGAATACAAGACATAAAAGCTGAAAAAAAAGAACATTACCTCTGTTAACAGATGGCATGATCTTATATATGTAAAGCCCTAAATATTTCCCCCCACCCCACAGATTAAGACCATAAACAAATTCAGCAAAATTGTCCAATACAAGATCAGCATGCAAATATCAGATCATCTTCTATAAACAATCCAAAAGGAAACTGAAAAAACAATTCCACTGATAACAGCAAAAAGAAATACTTCAGGCTAAACTTAATGAAGGAGATTAAAGACTTTTAAACTGAATACTACAGAACAATGAAGAACTTAAAGAATACACAAATAAATGGAAATATATCCTGCATTCATGGGTTGGGAAGACTTAATATTGTTAAGATGTCCCTATTATCCAAAGTGATCTGCAGATCCAGTGCAGTCCCTATCAAAATCCCAATAATTTTTTGCAGCGTAGCAAAATCCATTCTAAAATTAATAAGAAATTTCAGGGGACTCCAACAGCCAAAACAATCTTCAAAACAAAGAACAAATTTGGAAGTCCCATTCCTCCTGATTTCAAAACTTACTAGAGTTACAGTCATCTAAATAGTGTGGTACCAGCATAAAGACCAACATATATACTAATGGAATAGAAGAGAGAGCTCAGAAATAAATCCTTGCATACATGGCCAAGTGAACTTTGAAAAGGAGCGCCAAGATCATTTGGTGAAAAAAGGATAGACTTTTCAACAAATGGTTTTGGAAAAATTGGACATCCATATGCAAAAAAATGAAGCTGAACCCTTATATCATACCATATACAAAAATTTAACTCAGAATAGATCAAAGACTTAAACATGAGAAAAAACTTTATAGGTCAGAGAAGAAAACATGGAAGAAAAGCTTCATGACTTTAGGAAATGATGTTTTGGATAGGACACCCAAAAAAGAAATTGATTAACATGAAAATACAAAACTTCTTGATAGATAACCAACAAGGACCTACTGTATAGCACAGGGAACTGCAGAGCACAGAGACCTACTGTATAGCACACAGATTCTGTGATCATCTATATGTGAAAAGAATCTAAAACAGAATGGATATATGTATAACCGAATCACTTTGCTGTACACCTGAAACACAACATTGTTAATCAACTATACTCCAATAAAATTAAATTGAAAAAAATTTTTAATTCATAACTTTTGTGCAGAGGACACTATCAAAGTGAAAAGTCAATTCATGGCATGGGAGAAAATACTTGAAAACCATCTATCTGATAAAGGGTTAATATCCAGAATATATGAAGGACTCCTGCAACTCAACAACAACAAAAGAAACAATTTTAAAAATGGGGAAGGACATAGACATTTCCTCAAAGAAATGAATGGTCAATAAGCACATGCAAATGATACTAAACATCACTAAGCATTCAGTTCAGTTCAGTCCAGTCGCTCAGTCGTGTCCGACTCTTTGTCCGA
>NW_011476702.1:8806-10298 GCF_000754665.1 Bison bison bison | reverse complement strand
TCTCATCCTCTGTCGTCCCCTTCTCCTCCTGCCCCCTTGGACTAAAGGATCATGCTGCCCTGGAGATGGGCAATTAAGTGAGGGCAGAGAAGACAAATGCAGAACCAGAGCAGGATGAGCTACCATGGCGTCTCCTGGTTCCCGTTTCACTCTGCAGTTTTGTTTTCAAAGTTCTGCTGCATATGGCGATGCAAGCATACAGTGCTGCCTTCACATCCAATTCATGTGTATGTGATTACGGTAATATTCACTGGGAAAAGACCCTGTTGTTTTCATTTTTATTTCATTTGCCTGATTATAATTAGTTTTAGCTTATTATTTAGTGGGTAGGGAGGGGATTTTTGCCATTGCTGCTGGATAAAAAGGAAGCCTAAAACTTTCATCATGAAAAGTTCTTGATATTTGTTTGGGAATCTTTAGTAATGGTTTCCCAACTATCTTCTGATAAGATTTTGAGAAGGTGTTTTAGGAGGACACATGGAGGGAAGGAGAGGCCAAGCTAGGTCTCCAGACTACCAACCCAGGTTCAAAGTAGTTTTGCTTTCATCTAACATACACATTGGAAGGAATGATGCTGAAGCTGAAGCTCCAATACTTTGGCCACCTGATGTGAAGAGCTGACTCACTGGAAAAGACCCTGATGCAAGGAAAGATTTCAGGGCAGGAGAAGGGGATGACAGAGGATGAGATGGTTGCATGGCATCACCAACTCAATGGACATGAGTTTGAGCAAGCTCCAGGATTTGGTGATAGACAGGGAAGCCTGGTGTGCTGCAGTCCATGGGGGTGTCGCAAAGAGTCTGATACAACTTAGTGACTGAACAACAACACACACAGACACTAGAAGATATTATGAACACTTCTGAATTATATAAACTCCATCAAGTTTGTATCAGTGAGTAGAGACTAGATTATACTACAGCAACAAACAGCTCCCAAATCTTAGTGCTTTACTCAACAAAAACCTCACTCTTTCTTGTATTATATGTCCAACAACAGTTTGCACTGATTTACACTCATTGCAGTCACTTAGGTAGCCAGTTGGATGGAAATTCCATCTGGATATTCTTCCATAATAAACAAGCTAGGCAAAGGGTAAATAAGTTACATACTGACTCTTCAAGCATCTCCTCCCATTTTTTTTAAACCAATCCAAGTCATTTGGTCACACCTACCTTCATAACAATTAGAGGAGTGATATATGGCATGTCAGGAAAGAGAAGAAACTTAGAGTATGTGTGACAGCACTAAAAAATCTCTATATTGCCTATGTTACTTAAGCTACAGTCAAGTGAGACATGTTTTAAAAAACAATTAATAGTGTCAAGTTCTGTTTGAGATCATCTAATCTTAGAGGGGCTTTCCTGGTGGCTCAGTGATAAAGAACCCACCTGCCAATGCAGGAGACAAGGTTCAATCCCTGGGTTGGGAAGATCCCCTGGAGAAGGAAATGGCAACTCACTCCAGTATTCATGCCTAGAGAATTCCACGG
>NW_011476702.1:4489-7257 GCF_000754665.1 Bison bison bison | reverse complement strand
AACATTTCTACAACTTGACAATGGTTGGTTCAGCTCCCCATTAACACACATCTGCACCTCTTCCCCTTCCTCCAATCCTTTCCTTGAGTCTCATGACAGTTAAATACATTCAAAACAGGCAAAAACCCTGAACAATGAAGGAAAAGAGTTAATAGGAACAAAATTCCAGCAGCTGGTCAACAGATGGTGATGTTAGTTGATTTATTAGGCCCAAGAAAATGGGAAACTAACTCAGCAATAGGGAAAGCCAAGGGAAAACCAGTATTACTCCAATGTCCAAAGGCTTAGGAATTGACTGGCCCAGACCACACTCTACCAAAAATGTACAAATGTAGAACTAATGATAGAAGGGTTCCTAGAATGTTTATTTAAGAAACAGTTAAACTCTAAGATCCTCTCAACAACTAAGGATCTAATGTCCACTAAACCCAGAATCAAAATGAGTGTTTATTCTTAGAAAAGAGACAAACAGGGAGTCTCCAGCCTGGGAAAGTGCTTCTCAACTTGGGGCGATTTGGCCATTGGTCAAGTTGGACATTCAGCAATGTGTAGAGACATCTTTGTCCTAACTGGGGGAGTGGGTGCTATGGGTATCTAATGAGTAGGAACCAAGGATGCTGTCCAACATCCTACACCACACAGAGCAGCCTCATCATAAAGAATCACCTGGCCCCAAATGTCAATAGTGCCAGGGTTGAGAAACTCGAGGTTAGAGAAAGGATTCCACATTGGAGAGAATGGAATAAACATACATATGTTCAATACTGAGACACCAACACTGTAACTTCTGCCAGCTTCCCACATTCAGCTCCCACAGTGCTACTCAGTGTGCTTCTCCCACATAGGACTGTAGGAGTCTTCTCAGAGAAATCTTATCAATTTAAGAAAAAAAATGTCTGAAGAGACTGACATCAAAAGGTTTCAACAGGCTAGCTGCCTTAGAACTGAGCCTATAGTAAAGAGCTTCCTTGCCAGCCTTGGCGCCCCACTCTTATACATCAGCAGTAAAGGATTGCCAAACATTCTGGAGAAGTGGCATATAATACAAAAGGGAGAAATTTGGAGCTACGCAAGGGAAAGGAAAAGTCAAGGAAGTTGTCATCCTTGGAAAAGGACAGAAAACATTACATGCATGAAACAAGGACAGATGTTATGAAAAAGGAACCCTCAGAATAAAGTAATGGCTGTTAGAAATTTAGAGTATTATAGTAGAAATCAAATACTTTAAGTACTGGAAGGGAAGTGGAGAAAATGTGCCACAAAGTCACCTTAAAAGACAAAGGAAAATAGAAGAAGAAAAAATGAGGGAGAGGTGACATAAAATGTCCAGAAACACAAAATTGAAAAAAAAAAAAAATCAGGGTTACAAAGTAGAGAACAGTGAAAACAGGGAGTTGGAAATTATCAAGTAATTTGAGAAAATTTTCCAGAAACAAGAGGCTTCATTTTGCAACTTGCAATGGTTCCCTGCAATGCATCCAGGGAAATGCTTGACAACAGACTCATACCAGGTCGTCTCATCATGAAATTTAAGACCACTAAGCACCAAGAGAAGATGGTCAAAGTGCCTCCTGAGAGGAAAGAAAAAGCATTCATTGTGATGCAAAGGATCACGAATCAGAGTGGCACTGAAATTCTCAAGAGTGACACCAGATCGAAGCTGAAAGAAACTAAAGCAATGCTTTCCAATTGTTGAAGGAAAATGACATTTGGCATGGGAATTCCATAGCCAGATAAAGCTATCAGAGGAGCGTCAAGACTTTTCCAGCCATGCACTGTCTCAAATGTTATGTCCCACGCACCCATTCTTGGCAATCAATCAAGGGATACACACCACCACAGAAAGGAGTGTATGAATGCAGAGAGACATAAAACCAAGGTAAGACTTCAGAAGGCATTTGATACATGCCCAGAAAACTAAGCCAACCAGAAAAACTAAAAGACTGTTTCTACCTGTTTCTACTATTTCTACTAAAAGACTACTTCTAAGTGTTCTAACAACAGTTGGGAGGGCTCCATTGTCAACAGCACTACCTCATGCCAACTCTGAACCTTGACCTACTCAAAATTATAGAATGACTATTTCTAGGATGGGAGGAGAGGAGGTGTGCATGTGCAGGGGGGAGTGGGGGGCCAAAAAAGAGAGACAGCACTCAATCTTCAACCTCCAAAATGGGAAGTCAATGGATAATGCAGAAAAAATTAAGAAGCAGAGATATAAGCATGTGACCTACAGGCATCAAGATGAGCTTCCAGTCAGCTGAGGTTAGTGCCAGTGGGAAGCAGGGAGTCAGAAGTTACTAGAGGGGCAAACCTAGTGAACTATGGAACTTCTGCAACTCTGTGCCTGCATCACTTGCAGAGTAACAATGACTAGACTGTACAAGAAAGGCTCCTGAATGTGTATTTCGTGCCAGCCCCTGTTCCAAGCTGTTTGGGGAATCCAATGGTTAACAACACAGTCTTCAAATGTTAATATGTGTCACTATAATCATGAATTTTTTTCTTTTCCTTTATATTTCTTCTGATTTCCTTTATGTATCTTTGTTGTTAGGTGTCTAATGATTTATGATGTCTAGCTTCTTTATGAATTGTACTTTTTATCATTAAAAATATTCATCTTTGTTTCATTTAAAAATAATAAATCGCAGCACTGTTTATAATAGCCAGGACATGGAAGCAACCTAGATGCCCATCAGCAGATGAATGGATAAGAAATCTGTGGTACATATACACAATGGAGTATTACTCAGCCATTAAAAAGAATA
>NW_011476702.1:0-1713 GCF_000754665.1 Bison bison bison | reverse complement strand
TGTGATTCAGCTATATATACACGCATATATTATTTTTGAAATTATTTTCCATTATATGTTGTCATAAGATATTGACTATCGTTCCCCAGTAAACCTTTGTTGCTTGTTTCATATCTTTTTTTTTTTAAATTAGAAACCTAGCATTCTATTCACCCTAAGTCAAACAACTGGAAGCAAAATGCCATAACTTTTTTATTTAGGCAAAAATTCATAAGTTTTCTAAAATATATATTACACATATTACTCATATATATGTATACAAAAGCTTGTCTACTAAGCTCAATAAAGGCTTGAGAAAGAACATCTAAAAAAGAGATGGAGAAATTGGAAAACAGAAACTAAATGAAATGGGAGCACTGAATATGAAATAGAAAAAGTGAAACAAACTAGATAAAAGTAAAAGATCCTCATACAGTCAGTTGCTTTTAAACATCGCTGCTCATTAGAAGGGCTGTGTCTTCTTAAAGCCAAGAGGGTGATGCTGAAGGGAGCTAGGCCAGAGGGACCTGCCCCAGGACATGCCTGCCACAATGCAGTCATGAAACCATGAAGTGTCTGAGGTCCCACAGGAGCAGAAGCCCCACACCCCCACAACAGCACTGCACACGAGAAAGAGCACACTTTGGGGTGGCTGTGCAAACAGGACCCCAACACCACATGGCGAGAGCATCAGACCAGCAGAAGGCTTCGCTCTCTCACCTCCCTCCCTCTTCCTGCTGGTTGCGGTGGGGGAGAAGGGCAATGCTCAAGATGGGCGTGAGGGGCAGGGACCTTGTGCCATTTCTTTGTGAAGGTCTCGCAGCTGACCAGGTGCAAGGGGAAAGCTGAGCTCCTTTGAATTGCTTTTTCCATCAAAGTACCCATTTAGATTTGGCCCAGACCTCTTAAAAGCTATAAATGAGATGGTCCTAATGCCCAGAAGGTATCAAAAAACCTAATCTGAGATATTATATGATGTGATAGGAGTGGGGAAGATGGATGAATCCCAGTTGACTTTAGGAGGAATGAGGGAGGAAAATCGAATCATTCCTTTAATAACCCTACAACATTTGACTCATTGATGCTCACCTGAGTCTTGTTAAAAAGCAGATTCTGACTCAAGAGGTCTGGGACCCAGGTTCTCCACTGCTAAGAACCTCCCAGGTGGCCCTGGTAATGCTGCCCACAGAACACGCTTTAAATAGCACCAGTCTAGACCAACCATCTGCAAATTCCAGCCCACTGCCTATTTTTGTAAATAAAGCTTTATTAGAACACAGCCTTGCTTACTCTCATGCATTGTAAATAGCTACTCACACTTCAATACAGAACTAAACAGTCACAATGGAGATTATGGCCCACAGAGCTAAAAATATTTACCATCTCGCCCTTTAGAGAAAAGGTTGACACACTCAGTTATATTATCACGTTACTCTGTGGAGCATCTGAAGTGGTAATGGCATGGAAGTGTCTTCAAATCCATAAAGAGCCCCATACATATACAGGTAAATTCTTCCATCCCAAACATGCTTTTAAAAGGATTTGATAAAAGGAAAGGTGATAAGGCCAGAGAAGGAATAGAACAACAAAGTGGTTAAATACAGATTAATCATCTGCTCAAACAGCCCCTTCACCTCTACTAGAGAAGGGTTTTTTTGGGGTTTTTGTGTGTGTGTGTGTGCCATAAATGATAAAGTTCCTCTACAAAAACTGATCTCTTAGTAGCCAAACCAA
>NW_011476701.1:4040-6094 GCF_000754665.1 Bison bison bison | reverse complement strand
GAATCCCAGGGACGGGAGAGCCTGGTGGGCTGCCATCTCTGGGGTCGCACAGAGTCGGACATGACTGAAGTGACTTAGCAGCAGTCTCTGCTGTGCAGTGAAGTTAATCAACTACAAGTACACATATATACCCTCCCTCTTGGACCTCCCTCCTACCCCATCTCCAATCCCACCCTTCTAGGTCACCAGAGTGCCCTGAGCTGAGCTCCCTGTGCTATACAGCACGTTTCCACTAGCTATCTATTTTACTTATGGTAGCGTATATATGTCAATCCCAATCTCCCAATTTATCCCACCCCACCTACCCTTCCTTTCTGTGTCCACATGCTCATTCTCTACATCTCTGTCTCTATTCCTGCCCAGGAAATCGGTTCATCTGTAACAGTATTCTAGAATCCATATATATGCCTTAATATACAATATCTGTTTTTCTTTTTTTTCCCTAACTTCTTTCACTCTGTATGATAGACTGAAGGTCTATCCACATCTCGACCTAACTTCATTCCCTTTTTATGACTAAGTAATATTGCGTTGTATGTATGTACCACATCTTTATCCATTTGTGGCTCTGTAAAATCCATTTTTGTTCTTTAAAACTGTCTGGTCATATCTGAGTCTAGGCATGTCTCTCTCAAACATATTATTCCTGTCAAAGCCTTGAAATATAATCAATGCTTCCCATTGTGTCTTGTTTTAAGGAGAACAGATTCTTATTGAACTTGTGTAAATAACTATGTTGCCATAAAAATAAGAATACTCAACTAAGATTTTCCAAATGCTGGAGGATCAGAGAAAAAGTTAAACGTTTAATCTTTGTTTGCAAAGATGTACTTTCTCAAATTGTTACAAGTCATGATTAGCTTAAGGGAAAAGTTTTTCATAACTGGAAAATAAAGATTAAAAAGTTATATTTCAGACAAAAATTATAATCATATTAATTAGCTTATTCATTTCTATACACCTAATTCTTGTTGATATTGCTTTTTTGTTAGTGGTCTATGAAGCCATCAGATCTTCTGTTAGAATTCTGTAATTTCTTACCCAGCTTAATGAGTGCATGCTCAGTCACTCAGTTATGTCAAACTCGTTGCGACTTTCTAGACTGTAGCCCACTAGGCTCCTCTGTCTGTGGGATTTTCCAGACAAGAATACTAGAATGTGTTGTCATTTCCTCCTTCCAGGAGATCTGAACCTGCATCTCCTGCATCTCACGCATTATTAGGTGGATTCTTTACCACTGAGCCACCTGGGGAGTATGATCTAAAAGTTGTCAAAAATGTTTATTTCTCAAAAATCCATTTTATGAATCTTTTTGAAAGTCCTCATTTTCCTCAAACGGTAGAACAATAGCTGTCTATAAATGACAGAAGACTTAAAATGGCATGGCAAAGGATCTAATTACAATGCTCTTGATAAATACATTTGACTATTTCTGCAACATGCATTTAAAAATAATAGCTAGAATTATAACATTATACCAGGATATATACAGCTTTTGTTGGTGTTGTTCAGTTGCTCAATTGTGTCTGACTCCTTGCGACCTCATGGTCTCATAGACTGCCAGGGTTTCCTGTCCTTCACTATCTGTACAAACTCATGTCCATCAAGTCGAGTGATGCCATCCAACCATCTCATCCTCTGTCGTTCCCTTCATCTGTCTTCAGTCTTTCCCAGTATCAAGCTATTTTCCAGTGAGTCAGCTCTTCATATCAGGTAGCCAAAGTATTGGAGCTTCAGTTTCAGCATCAATCCTTCTGACAAATATTCAGTGATGATTTCCTTTAGGATTGACTGGTTTGATCTCCTTGCAGTTCAAGGGACTCTCAAGAGTGTTCTTCAATACCACAGTTCAAAGGTATCAATTCTTCAGTATTAACCTTTTTTATTGTCCAGCTCTCACATTGGTATATGACTACTGGAAAAAAAACAACTTTCACTACAGGGACCTTTGCCTGCAAAGTAATAGCTCTGCTTTTTAATACACTGTCTAGATTTGTCATTGCTTTACTTTCAAGGAGCAAGCATCTTTTAATTTCATGGCTGCAGTCACCATC
>NW_011476701.1:0-715 GCF_000754665.1 Bison bison bison | reverse complement strand
TTTCAGTATCCTATCATTTTGCCTTTTCATACTGTTCATGGGGTTCTCAAGGCAAGAATACTGAAGTGGTTTGCCATTCCCTTCTCCAGTGGACCACATTCTGTCAGATCTCTCCACCATGACCCGCCTGTCTTGGGTTGCCCCACAGGCATGGCTGAGTTTCACTGAGTTAGACAAGGCTGTGGTCCTAGTGTGATTAGATTAACTAGTTTTCTGTGAGTATGGCTTCAGTGTGTCTGCCTTCTAATGCCCTCTTGCAACACCTACCATCTTACTTGGGTTTTTCTTACCTTGGGTGTGGGGTATCTCTTCATGGCTGTAGAAGCTAAAGTTGAACGGTTCTATGAAGACCTACAAGACCTTTTAGAACTAACACCCAAAAGAAATGTCCTTTTCATTATAGGGGACTGGAATGCAAAAGTAGGAAGTCAAGAAACACCTGGAGTAACAGGCGAATTTGGCTTTGGAATACGGAATGAAGCAGGGCAAAGACTAACAAAGTTTTGCCAAGAAAATGCACTGGTCATAGCAAATACCCTCTTCCAACAACACAAGAGAAGACTCTACACATGGACATTACCAGATGGTCAACACCGAAATCAGATTGATTATATTCTTTGCAGCCAAAGATGGAGAAGCTCTACACAGTCAACCAAAACAAGACCAGGAGCTGACTGTGGCTCAGATCATGAACTCCTTATTGCCAAATTCAGAC
>NW_011476700.1:14841-15350 GCF_000754665.1 Bison bison bison | reverse complement strand
TGAAAAATACTGTTGATAGCTTGATAGGGATTGCATTGAATCTATAGATTGCTTTGGATAGTATACTATTTTTCACTATATTGATTCCTCTGATCCATGAACACAGGATATTTCTCCATCTATTTGTGTCCTCTTTGGTTTCTTTCACCAGTGTTTTATAGTTTTCTATATATAGGTCTTTTGTTTCTTTAGGTAGATATATTCCTAAGTATTTTATTCTTTTTGTTGCAATGGTGAATGGAATTGTTTCCATAATTAGTATCCAATCTTACTGCATTGTGGTCAGGAAAGATGCTTGGAATGATTTCAATTTTTTTGAATTTTACCAAGGCTAGATTTATGGCCCATGATGTGATCTATCCTGGAGAAGTTTCGGTGTGCAATTGAGTAAAAGGTGAAATTCATTGTTTTGGCGTGAAATGTCCTATAGATATCAATTAGGTTTAACTGGTCTATTGTATCACTTAAAGTTTGTGTTTCCGTGTTAATTTTCTGTTTAGTTGATCTAT
>NW_011476700.1:13530-14741 GCF_000754665.1 Bison bison bison | reverse complement strand
GACTCCTGATTCAAATGTTGGTGTGTTTAACATTGTCCCAAAGGTCTCTGAGTTTTTCCTCCTTTCCTTTAATTCCTTTTTCTTTTTTCCTCTCTGTTTCACTTATTTCTACCATTATATCTTCCATCTCACTTATCCTATCTTCTGCCTCCATTATTCTACTGTTGGTTTCCTCCAGAGTGTTTTTGATCTCATTTATTGCATTATTCATTATATATTGACTGCTTTTTATTTCTTCTAGATCCTTGTTAAACCTTTCTTGCATATTCTCGATTCTTGTCTCCAGGCTGTTTATCTGTAACTCCATTTTTTTTCAAGGTTTTGAATCATTTTCACCATCATTATTTGGAATTCTGTATCAGGTAGGTTCCCTATCTCCTTCTTTTGTTTGGTTTGGTGGGCAAGTATCCTGTTCCTTTACCTGCTGGGTATTTCTCTCCCTTTTCATCTTGTTTATATTTCTCTGTTTGGGGTGGCCTTTCTGTATTCTGGCAGTTTGTGGTTCCTCTTTATTGTGGAGGTTCCTCGCTGTGGGTGGGGTTGGACAGGTGGCTTGTCAAGGTTTCCTGGTTAGGGAAGCTTGTGTCGGTGTTATTGTGGGTGGAGCTGGATTTCTTGTCTCTGGAGTGCAATGAAGTGTCCAGTAATGAGTTTTGAGATGTCAAGGGGTTTGTTGTGAATTTTGGCAGCCTGTATGTTAAAGTTCAGGGCTATGTTCCTGTGTTGCTGGAGAATTTGTGTGGTATGTCTTGCTCTGGAACATGTTGGCCCTTGGGTGGTGCTTTGTTTCAGTGAAAGTATGGAGGTGTTTGATGAGGTCCTATTGATTAATGTTCCCTGGATTCAGGAGTTCTCCGGTGTTCTCAGGATTTGGACTTAAGCCTCCTGCCTCTGGTTTTTGGTCTATTCTTACAGTAGCCTCAAGACTTCTCCATCTATACAGCACCAATAATAAAACATCTAGGTTAATGATGAAAAGTTTCTCCACAGTGAGGGACACCCAGAGATGTACACCTAGTTACATAGAGAAAAGAAGAGGGAGGAAGGAGCTAGAGGTGACCAGGAAGAGAAGAGGGGGAATCAAAAGGGGAGAGAGAAAGCTAGCCAGTAATCTCTTCCCTATGTTCTCTCTACAGTCTGGATCCCTCAGAGATGTTCACAGAGTTACACAGAGAAGAGATGAGGAAGGAAGGAGATAGAGGTAGCCAGGA
>NW_011476700.1:9793-11033 GCF_000754665.1 Bison bison bison | reverse complement strand
AGCCACACTGGGTTTGCCCCCGCTCACGGTGTGTGTGCTTTTCCAGTCTACACTGCTCAGGCTCTAGGTTGCCCTGCTGGGAACTGTCTAATGGTGTCCCTGTGTTACATGCACTCCCCAGGTCTAAGATGCTCAGGTTCAGGTTCTTGGGTACTCCACAAAAGCGCAGATTTTGTTGGGCCTGCATTTTGTGCCCGTCCCAGGTCCGAGCAGCTCAGGTGACCAGGTGCTTGGTGAGCCCAGTCGTCTCCAATTGAAGGCTGTGACTTATCGCCTCCCCCATCCCAGCCGCTCGGTTTTCTGGGTGTACAACAGGCGCACCTTCTCAGGTGTGCCGTGTGTCTCTTCTGGGGAGCTAATCTCTGGCTGAAATGCTCCCAGCAGATGTCGACCATCCAGAATCCCAAGAAGTCTTGGTTAGCAATGAAGTCTGCTTGCAGTTTGGTATAGGATGCCTCTCTGGGGCCACAATTGCCCCTTTTCTGGCTCTGGCTGCCATCGCCTGTCTGTCTCTGGTCAGGGATGGGCCGGTCTGCAGCCAGCGAGCTCTGCTCAGTTCTTTGTTCTATGAGCGGGTCTGGCGGTGTTTTAGGTTAGGGCTTTTCACGGGATAGCTATCCCACAGTCTGGGTTGCTATCTCAAGCTAGTTTCCTCAGCTTGCCCTTGGGGAATTCAGGCCCAGTCTTTACCCTAAGCAATGCAGCCCGCACCTCCCTGTCCAGCCCCTGCTTGCTAGTGGGGGATGCGAACGTCTGGGCTGCTGCTCTGCTTGGAGTTGCTGTTAGGCACGTAATCTGTGGGGTTTAATTATTTATTTATTTTTCCTCCAGGTTATTTTGCCCTCTGAGATTCCAAGGCTCACCACAGACCCACCAGAGAGAGTGTTTCCTGGTGTTTGGAAACTTCTCTTTTTTTTAAGACTCCCTTCCTGGGACGGATCTCTATCCCTACATCTTTTGTCTCTTTTTTAATCTTTTATATTTTGTCCTATCTCCTTTCGAAGACAATGGGCTGCCTTTCTGGGTGCCTGATGTCCTCTGCCAGTATCCAGAAGTTATTTTGTGGAATTTGCTCAGCGTTCAAATGTTCTTTCAATGAATTTGTGGGGGAGAAAATGGTCTCCCCATCCTATTCCTCAGTCATCTTCAGAATTGATGCTTTTGAACTGTGGTGTTGGAGAAGACTCTTGAGAGTCCCTTGGACTGCAAGGAGATCCAACCAGTCCATCCTAAAGTAGAT
>NW_011476700.1:8557-9693 GCF_000754665.1 Bison bison bison | reverse complement strand
TGAGTTTGGGTAAACTCCAGGAGTTGGTGATGGACAGGGAGGCCTGGCGTGCTGCAGTCCATTGGGTTGCAAAGAGTTAGACACGACCAAGTGACTGAATTGAACCGAATTTAATTAAACTCAAAAGCTTTTCCACAACAAAGAAAACTATAAACAAGGTGAAAAGACAGCCTTCAGAATGGAGCAAGTAATAGCAAATGAAGCTACTTCATAAGAATTAACCTCCATAGTATATAAGCAGCTCATTCAGTTAAATACCAGAAAAATTAACAACCCCATCTAAAAGTGGGCCAAAGAAGTAAACAGACATTTCTGGAAAGAAGACATACAAACGGCTGATAAACAGATGAAATAATGCTCAACATCATTCATTATCGGAGAAATGCAAACCAAAACTACAACGAAGTACCATCTCAAGCTGGTCAGAATGGCTGCCATGAAAAACCACACAAACAATTAATGCTGTAGAGGGTGTGGAGAAAAGGCAACCCTCTTACACTGTTGTTGGGAGTGAAAACTGGAAAGCCACTATGGAGAACAGTGTGTAGATTCCTTAAAAAACTGGAAATAGAACTTCCATATGACCCAGCAATCCCACTGCTGGGCATACACACGGAGGAAACCAGAATTGAAACAGACACATGTACTCCAGTGTTCATTACAGCATGGTTTACAATAGCCAGGACAAGGAAGCAACCTAGATGTTCATCACCAGATGAATGGATAAGAAAGTTGTGGTTCATATACACAATGGAATATTCAGTTCAATTCAGTTGCTCAGTTGTGTCTGACTCTTTGCGACCCCATGAATCGCAGCACGCCAGGCTTCCCTGTCCATCACCAACTCCCGGAGTTCACTCAGACTCAAGTCCATCAAGTCAGTGCTGCCATCCAGCCATCTCATCCCCTGTCATCCCCTTCTCCTCCTGCCCCCAATCCCTCCCAGCATCAGAGACTTTTCAATGAGTCAACTCTTCGCATGAGCTGGCCAAAGTACTGGAGTTTCAGCTTTAGCATCATTCCTTCCAAAGAAATCCCAGGGCTGATCTTCAGAATGGACTGGTTGGATCTCCTTGCAGTCCAAGGGACTCTCAAGAGTCTTCTCCAACACCACAGTTCAAAAGCATCAATTCTTC
>NW_011476700.1:5485-6807 GCF_000754665.1 Bison bison bison | reverse complement strand
ATTAGTCAACAGAAAATATATAATCTTCCATGAGGACAACACAGGGCCTCACATCTATTTGATGACAAGGCAAAAGCTGTTACAGCTTGGCTGAAAAGTTCTGATTCATTCACTGCATTCATCAGACATTGCATCTTCCACTTTTCATTTTTTCTGGTATTTACAAGATTCTCTTAATGGAAAAATTTCAATTCCCTGGAAGAGTGTAAAATACACCTGGACCAATTCTTAGCTCAAAACATAAAAATTTGGGGGGAAATGGAATTGTGAAGTTTTCTGGAAAATGGCAGAAGGTAGTGAAACAAAATTGTGAATACATTGTTAAATAAACTTCTTGGTAAAAATAAAAAATGTGGCTTTTTTATGTATACTTTTTAAAAAATAAAGAAGAACATGCTTTGACATAAATTATAAGAAATTCCCCTATGACCCATCTCCTATTCTAATGGAAATATTTTTAAAAAGAGCAAATGGTAACTAATTAAACTTAAAAGCTTTTGCACAGTGAAGGAAGGTATAAACAAGGTGAAAAAACAATTCTCAAAATGGGAGAAAATAATAGCAAATGAAACAACTGACAAAAATTAATCTCCTAAATATACAAGCTGCTCATTCAACTTAATACCAGAAAAACAAACAACCTAATAAAAAAGTGGGCAAAAGATCTAGACATTTCTCCAAAGAAGGCATACAGATGGATAATAAACACATGAAAAGATGCTCAACATCACTTAGTATTAGAGAAAGGCAAATCAAAACTACAATAAGGTATCACCTTACACCAGTCAGAATGGCCATCATGAAAAAAAATCTACAAACAATAAATGCTGGAGAACGTGTGGGGAAAAAGGAACCCTCTTGCAATGTTGGTGGGAATATAAATTGATATAGCCACTTGCAGAATAGTATGGAGATTCCATAAAACTAGGATTAAAACAACCATATGATTCAACAATCCCACTACTGGACATGTAGCCTGAGGAAACCATTACTGAAAAAGATACATGTACCCTTATGTTCATTGCAGCAGTATTTACAATAACTAGAACATGGAAACAATCTAGATGTCTATTGACAGATAAATGGATAAAGAAGCAGTGGTACATATATACAGTGGAATATTACTTAGCCATAAAAGAAGCACATTTGAGTCTGCTCTAATGAGGTGGATGAAGCTACAGCCTATTATACAAAGTTAAGTAAGTCAGAAAGAGAAAGAAAGCTATCATACTTGAATGTATATATATGTAACAGTGGAAAATTCTTCAAGAGATGGGAACACCAGACCACCTGACCTGCCTCTTGAGAAACCTATATGCAGG
>NW_011476700.1:4810-4968 GCF_000754665.1 Bison bison bison | reverse complement strand
GACTCGCAGACATAGAGAACAGACTTGTGGAGACAGTGGGGGAAGGAGAGGGTGGGATGAATTGAGAGAGAAGCACTGAAACATATACATTACCAAATTACCAGTGGGAATTTGCTGTATGACAGAGGAGCCCAAACCTGGTACTCTGAAACAAACAA
>NW_011476700.1:0-1778 GCF_000754665.1 Bison bison bison | reverse complement strand
GCTGGGAGGGATTGGGGGCAAGAGGAGAAGGGGACGACAGAGGATGAGATGGCTGGATGGCATCACTGACTCGATGGACGTGAGTCTCAGTAAACTCCAGGAGTTGGTGTTGGACAGGGAAGCCTGGCGTGCTGCGATTCATGGGGTCGCAAAGAGTCGGACACGACTGCGGGACTGATCTGATCTGATCTGATCTGATCAACAGTATACGTTTTTATCACGTGAATTTCACCTCAAGGAAGAGGCAAAAGAAATTTATGTAATAAGCCAATATTGTAAATTAAATAGTAGAAAATATTAAAGCCATTAAAACACGAAAAGAGAAAAAAATGAACAAAAATGAGAAAAAGCAATATAACAGGTTTAAGCCCACCCATGTATAGAATTATATTAATTTTGAATAGTTTAAATAAAAGGCAGATATGTTCAGACAGGGTAACAAAGCTCTAACACATTTTGCCAAACTGAAACCTCTTTAAATATAAAAAAAAAAAAAAAAAATTCAAGGAGAAATAATGAAAAAATACCATGCAAAAATTAAGCAAAACATTTGGAGTGCTTATAATAATATCAGAAAATGTAAACTGAAAATAAGGATAATTTCCATAATTAAAGGGGTATTTTTAATGATGAAAGAGTTAATTTAGCAGGAAAGATAACAATCTTCCATGTTATGAGCACAATAAAAGAGCTCTAAAATTCATAAAGCTAAGATATAATTGAAAGAAAGAATAGACAGTTGCACAATTACAGTCAGAGGTGTTACTACTCTGACCTCAGTAACAGATAGAAAAATGGAAAATGAGAGAGGAGCTACTCCACCTTCAAGGTCAGGAGGGGCAGCTGTGAGGAGATACACTTCGTCCCAGGTAAGGAGCAGTGGCTGCACTTTGCTGGAGAAGACAAGAAGACAAGAAGACACACCCCACGTCCAAGGTAAGAGAAACCCAAGTAAGATGGTAGGTGTTGCGAGAGGGCATCAGAGGGCAGACACACTGAAACCATATTCACAGAAAACTAGCCAATCTGATCACACAGACCACAGCCTTGTCTAACTCAATGAAACTAAGCCATGCCATGTCGGGCCACCCAAGATGGAAGGGTCATGGTGGAGAGGTCTGACAGAATGTGGTCCACTGGAGAAGGGAATGGCAAACCACTGCAGTATTCTTGCCTTGAAAACCCCATGAACAGTATGAAAAGGCAAAATGATAGGATACTGAAAGGGGAACTCCCTGGGTTGGTAGATGCCCAATATGCTAATGGAGATCAGTGGAGAAATAACTCCAGAAAGGATGAAGGGATGGAGCCAAAGCAAAAACAATACCCAGTTGTGGATGTGACTGGTGATAGAAGCAAGGTCCAATGCTGTAAAGAGCAATATTGCATAGGAACCTGGAATGTCAGGTTCATGAATCAAGGCAAATTGGAAATGGTCAAACAGGAGATGGCAAGAGTGAACGTCGACATTCCAGGAATCAGCGAACTAAAATGGACTGGAATGGGTTAATTTAACTCAGATGACCATTATATCTACTACTGCGGGCAGGAATCCCTTAGAAGAAATGGAGTAGCCATTGTGGTCAACAAAAGAGTCCTGAATGCAGTATTGGATGCAATCTCAGAAACGACAGGATAATCTCTGCTCGTTTCCAAGGCAAACCATTCAATATCACAGAAATCCAAGCCTATGCCCCAATCAGTAACACTGAAGAAACTGACGTTGAACGGTTCTATGAAGACCTACAAGATCTTTTAGAACTAACACCCAAAAAAGA
>NW_011476699.1:9032-10288 GCF_000754665.1 Bison bison bison | reverse complement strand
ACATGGGTTTATCACTGGGAGACAAAGAGACAACACAGTTACATACTTTGCTGTCTGTGTGTGAACTAAAAAGCAGATCTACAGTGTCCAATCACTGTCACACTTTGAAAGAAGTGACATGATTTGTCGTCCACCACCACGCACACCTGTTATTTCTGTAGTAATTTATGCATTGAAGAGCTAGCAACAGAGTTTGTACTTTATGCATTTAATTCAGCTATACTGTGGTAGGTGAAATTTGAACTGTGTTGTTGAAGGACTAAGCTTATTTTGCTAAATAGTGGTAATTGGAATTTGTACAAGCCTAAATGATGCAAAGGGAGGACTGCTTGTATGTGTGTGAGTTAGAGAATGCAAGAGAGAGAGGGGATGTGTGTGTGTATGAGAGAGATACCCTAAATGCCTAGCATAGTAGTTTCTCCTGCTCTATTCCTGTCTCTTAAATGAACATTTATAAGGATGAATCGATTATATATACATTTTAAATTCCTAATTGGGTATTTTAAATGTAGAAAAAGAAAAGTGGGATTTCTACAAATACTCCACGTGAAAATGGTGAAATTCACCACTTAGCACCAGAGGTGAACTAATTGTTTCTCAAAAGGTTTGTGCTTTCAGTGCAAGCATGTCGTGAACAAGCATTGCCAGGTATGTAGATCATACCAGTATTTTCAATTTTATCTGAGTTATATTTATCTTAAAGATTTAGTGTTTATGCATTAAATAAATATTCAGTGAGTGTGGTACCATGTGCACAATACCATGTGACAGGGATCCTGCCTTGTCACAGCAGGAGAGCTAAAACATACACAGGTAGCTAGAACATCAAGTAGTCAGTAATAAGAGCATAGAAGAGTGATCTCAATACAGTCCAGAGATGGGGTCAGGGAATGCTTTTTGGATGAAGTAGCATTTGACTGGATTCTTGGGAAATGTGCCTAAAAACTTCTGGAGTACCACAGCCAATCATGCTTGGTTGTTTTTCATATAGTATTCCAGTCATCTGGATGAGATCCCTGCATCTTCTGGTGGCAGAAATAACTGTTGGCGAAGATTAAGCCTCGAAAACATTCCCAGGACAATGATAATGTATGACATAGTTGATTATGCCGAGTCTGGAATAATCTCAAAACGCCTAAAAAAAGAAATGAAGTATCTATTACAAAGACCAAAAACAGAAGAGATGCGTCAGCACCAGCTACAGATTGTTTCTGAAGTTAGGTAAAAGTGGTACTTCACTGGACTTACAATACTAG
>NW_011476699.1:4059-6303 GCF_000754665.1 Bison bison bison | reverse complement strand
ATCCCCTGGAGAAGGAAATGGCAACCCACTCCAGTACTCTTGCCTGGAAAATCCCATGGACTGAGAAGCCTGGTAGGCTATACAGTCCATAGGATCACAAAGAGTCGGACACGACTGAACGACTTCATTTCACTTTAGATGGTATAAAGCTACATTCCTCTTGGTAACACATGTTTTAAAAATTCTTAAATAGCTATTCTGATAAATACCAGCCATCTTGGCTCCACATCAGCGTGAGTTGGCAAAAAGCCCAATTGTTTCTGTATATTGATACTGTTGATTCAGCACATCTCTAATGGTGCGTTTCTCAAAATGGAAGTCATTTCTATCTACACTTATTAAGAGCTATAGTGTGGAAAGTCAGCTTCAGTATACTATGTTGCAAGAATATTTTCAATGAACATGTATTCATGTTTCCTTTGTAGTTTTTTAAAAATCTGCTATAAATTTTTTTCAGATGAGGTTAAGTATGAACAGTAAAATATGAAAACATAAAATAGTAGAAACCAACTATAAAACACTTTCCATTTTTATTTATAATTCTACCTAGGAACCAAAAATGGACATACCAGGTGCAAAGCAGAAAGAGACAGTTGTCTTCTCCGCCCCATCTTTTGACATTGTGAAAGTTAAAGAACTGTCAGATGACGAATTGGAAAAAGAGGAAAAGGAATTATTTGCCTGGTGTCAAGACTTGTTTATTAATAACTCTCCATAATTTTAATGCACAGCTAATTGACAGAAAATCAACTTATTCAACAATCTGCTTGTCTGTCTATAAATGAGTATGTGCATTAAAGGAAAACAAAATATATACAAGTGCTCAGTATGCTCTCTTAAGCAAACGTGTGACAGATTTTAAAGCCCTTTCTGTATTACCATAGGTACAGGTATTTTTTTACTGACAGAATTTTAATCTAAATTATTTCAAATAGGTGCCCTCAAACTAGCTGTATAAGATTTTCTTCAAGAAATGGTGAGTATTTCATCTCTGGAACTTTAATTCAATTTTTATTTTCCTTCATTAAAAAAAAATCTAAACAGGACATGCTTAGCATAAATATTAGAATTCACAGAATAAAAGGCTGCTCTTGAGTCAGCCTCCAGTGTCTTTTTTTTCTTATTAATAGCATGTTGTTTTTACAGAACAGCTTGTGATTGACCCATTCTGAATTATAATAAAAATAATAATGAATTTGTTGCTATAGAAGGCATGACATAGCATACATAATTATTACTGAGCATTGAAAACACCTGGGACAGAATGCTGCATGTGCTTCACTGTTGTACTTTGTATTTGTTTTTAAGTATAAAGACTATTTTGAGTAATATCTATCAATTTCCTTTTGAATTGATAAATTCTCATTCCTGATATAGTGCCAATTAATGAATTTTTGTGGTGGTCCAATCTATTAGATTACATCAAACCTTACCTAAGGCTATGACATTAAACAAAGTGCATTATTTATTGTACTTTAAAAATATAATTTTTGATTTTGCTTAATATTTAAAATGTGAAGGTTGATTTCCTGATTTAACTCAGGCAAAGCAGCCTATAAATGGATCTCATTCTCTATTAAAACATTCTCTTAAATGATAAAGAATATTGGAGTAAATGTATATAATTCCCACTAGAATATATTTAACATGTGTGTACACTTCAATATTAATATATCCTCATTTGATTTCTAAAAATAGGATGGATAATCTTGTTGTTTTCAGAGCTTGTACTGGACACTGGTTGAATAGAAGACATAATTTGTCCTCATGAGTCACACATATTCTCATTCATTAAGTTGGGAAGCAGTCTCTCATCTAATCAAATGCATATCAGATCCAGTCCACCCACACAGTATGTGCAGTAGCAAAACCAGCAACATTTCAGATAACAAGATGAAGGAAAAAGTCAAAGGACAGATTCTTTATGTTTAACAGCACCCATTTCTCATATTTAATTAGCTGTGATATGACTTTGTCCCATCATAATGCCTAGCTACAAGGGAGGCTGTGTGGAGCAGTTATGTACCCACCTAAGATTCTATTGTTATAAAAGAAAGGGATAATGGATATTAAGGCATAACTAGCATCAGCTGCCAGACTGAGATGTGTCTTCTGTCGATTCTTTTAACTTACATTAAAGAATGTAATCAGGCTTCCCTGGTGGCTTAGATGGTAAAGCATCTGCCTGCAAGGCAGGAGACCTGGGTTCTATCCCTGCGTTGGGAAGATCCCCTGGAGAAGGGA
>NW_011476699.1:1338-1512 GCF_000754665.1 Bison bison bison | reverse complement strand
TCTGGTTAGTGTCTGCCTGGCATATCCTTTTGCATCTGTTCTTATTTTCAACATTTTTATGTGTCAGAGACTGGCTGGATGTTTACTGATTCCACTTCCTCTTCCTGTGAACACAAGATACATTTCCCAAATCTTTTTACAGTTATTTTGGGACCACCAGAGGAATGTGAGCAG
>NW_011476699.1:0-1226 GCF_000754665.1 Bison bison bison | reverse complement strand
GGAGTCCCAAAGAGTCAGACACAACTGAGCTCATATGGCTCAGAGCAAAAAATAAACTCCAAAATGGTAGAACTAGGATTGAAAGATCTTAGATTCCTATGTCACTGATTGAAGAAGCAACAAAGCAGCACCCTGACCTGATGAACTGTGATGTGAGCAAGAAATAAACTTTGTTGCATTAAGCCTCAGGGATCCTAGGAGTGATTTGTTACAGCAGCTAGCATTAATTATTCTGATATACCAGGTCTTTGTGTTTTAGATTTACTCTTGTGGTTTAGTTGTACAGTCGGGTCTGACTCTTTTGTGACCCTTAGCACTGAAGCTTGCCAGGGTCCTCTGTCCAGGGTATTTCCCCGGCAAGAATCCTGGAGTAGGTTACCATTTCCTTCTTCAGGGGATCCTCCCAAGGGTTTGCACTCACATTTCCTGCGTTGGAAGGGGGATTCTTTACCACTGAAACCCAGGTTTACTCTAGGATAACAGCAAATATATGGATTGTTTTGTTTTAATCCAATCTAAAGATTTTAACTGGTGGTTTTAAACAAGTTAAACAGTTTAAGGCTTTTAACTGGTGGTTTTAAAGTTATACTTTATTGGTATTTTAATTGTTGATATGTGGAATTATGTTTACCATTTTATTTTGTGCTATCTGGCCTGATTTTTCTGTCTTTTCTCCCTTTTCCTGTTTTCTTTCAGATTGTTCTTTTGATTCCACATTTCCCCCCTCTATTATTTTGGAATTTGTAACTTATTTTTATTCTTAGTGATTACTCTTAAAGTTTATCATGTGTGCTTGAAACCTAAATCTCCACTCCCTTTACCAAAGTATCCAAAGGTCTTAGAATGCTAATCAGCATCCCCTTGTCTTAAAAGTTATTGTTCTCCAATATTGTAGCACCACCTTGTTTTTAACCTCCAAATTAGACATCATTGTTGTTTTATAAATCTGACTTTTTTCTGAGATCATATTTCTTTGTCCCGATGAATACTCTTGAAAGTTCCTTTAATGCACATCTTTTATTGATAACTCAGTTTTTTGTTTTCTGAAAATGTCCTCATTTCACTCTTATTCTTAAATATTATTAAATGCTTAATTTCTGTAGTTATCAAAGGCTACAGTGACAATGGTTTTCTCTCAGCAGTCTGAAGTTGTTGTTCCCCTGTTGCTGCCAATCTAGTAGTTGTGACTTTTAGATGCTCTCTCTTTTCTCTCTTGAAACTTGAAA
>NW_011476698.1:13478-15177 GCF_000754665.1 Bison bison bison | reverse complement strand
TCCAAGCAAGAACACTGGAGTGAGTTGCCATTTCCTTCTCCAATGCATGAAAGTGAAAAGTGAAAGGGAAGTCGCTCAGTCGTGTCCGACTCTTTGCGACCCCATGGACTACAGCCTGCCAGGCTCCTCTATCCATAGGATTTTCTAGGCAAGAGTACTGGAGTGGGGTGCCATTGCCTTCTTCAATAAAAGTATTTAGAAGGGTAGACAAAAATGTCTTCCTCCCCAACAATTCTCTGAGTGTATTCAATGGTTTGGGAGGTGGTACTTTGCTTAAAGCTGGAAGCAAGGGGAACTATTTGTAATGTCCCTTTCAACACTTTCAGTAGAAAATATGATACTCTATATCAGTTATGGGGGACATTCTCCATTTTCCAAGTAATTTCAAGACTGATATGTCTTAAGTTGCTTTTAACGTATAAATGAAAAACTGCACAGAAGTAGTGATTCCTGCTCACCTTGTATAATAAAGAAACAAAAGTATCTTAAAATACATAAGCATGTTGAAAGGAATTACCTATAACCACCACCACCAAGAAAGAAAATCATAAGTTGCAGAAAATCTATTTTATTTTAATCAAGTTTATATAGCTATAACAATTGAATAGGAGGAATAAGCAAGGTTATTTACAGAGGTTAAGTAAAACCTAACAGAGCCAGATTCCAAATGGAATGATTATGGACCAAGAATAACTAGATGTGGGAGTGGAAGAAAGACTATACAATGCTGATGCCTCAGTAAAGGTTCAGGGCAAGAAGATTGGATCCAAAGTATCAATATTAACAATTACTAAAAAAGTTGTGTACACTAAACTGGAAATTAGAGAATTGAGATTTCATTGGAACTATCTCCTCAGTGGAAAAGAAGTGTTGCTTCCAACTTTTAGAAAACAACAACAATTTTTTTTAAGATAAGAAGGGGATCATATGGACATGTCAAAAGGCTACTACTTAACTGGAAGAAAGATACAAGGCAAAGCATATGTTACAGGGGACAGCTAAGAAACAATTGCTGTTGATTTAATTTTTATAACAAATCCTACTGCTGATAAGGAACAAACTTTAAAGAAATAAACTCTTGTGGGAGAAAATTCTATAAAAGCTGATGGGAAGAAATAGGCAGAATTGCCTGCCATGCCACTTAGGAAAACAACTTTACATGCAACACAAGAGACAAGGAATATTATGCAAAAATATTTTTTATAAATAATATAACAAAAGGAAAAAAATATTGTTTGACTGCCAGTCAAAATATAGTGCTGACATGAAAAGAAAAAGGGTGGGTGAAACTGGGCTGCAGTGAGATGGCTGACTAGGGCCCTGGAGGATGGATCATATTCTTGTTAGCTGAGCCCTAGGACAATGTCGTAGGCCCTCTATCCAGAGTAGGGAGGTACTTCCTCTTCCTTTCCACAACTAGCCCATGGGGCTATGGTGAAGTCATCTGCCCAGGGTCACACAGCTAGTAAATGGCGGAGCTGGAACTCAGCAAAGTTGTTCTGACTATAAAGCCTGTGCTTTTCCCATTAAACTGAGATACATCTAGAAAGCATAAGATCATCCTTGCAATATGTTTAGTAGAATGTATAGTCCTCAGAAGGTTTACATTTCTTAGTTCCACAATCACAATGCTATTAACAATAAGAGGTGTGTTAGCAGAGCATCAAATCTGTAAATAAAACATTGAAAAAATTAATAA
>NW_011476698.1:10603-10703 GCF_000754665.1 Bison bison bison | reverse complement strand
GTCCAACTCTCACCCATATATGATTCCTGGAAAAACCACGGCTTTGACTATACAAACCTTTGTCAGCAAAGTGATGTCTCTGCTTTTTAATATATGGTAT
>NW_011476698.1:7245-10503 GCF_000754665.1 Bison bison bison | reverse complement strand
ATTTCTGCTTGATGAGAAATGAAGAACAATAATTTCATTAATTGCCCATGTCCCTACTTGGACATGTTAAAAGAAAAAATAGGTGAGTTTAATTAATTTAATGAATACTGTTTAATTCAATATTTGAGAATATGGATGGGAGTGATGTGGGTTTAAAGTGAATAGGGAGGCCATATGGACTTTTCCTGTGAAAGAGGCCCAAACAACAGCAAAGCTTTCAAATTATTAGTGCAATTGAGGAAGTAATATTTAGAAACTTCATTAAAAACTCTCAAAATGGACATCTGTAAGGTTGATGAAAAATTGATGAATAGAGATGTGATTGTTTTTAATGCATTACATTCCTTGGGAATAATGTGCTGCTTAGAATGCTTTGAGAATATACCAGAAGAAAGCCAAGCAATATGATCTGACCAGCTGACAAGGAAAGGACAGTACCTGGCAGCCAAGCTGGACAGGGTGTCCATGGCTCTAAACTGCAAAAGGAGTGAGCAGTGACAGATGCTTCCAGACACTTGGCAACGGACATTTAGCAAGAGACCCAATTTCTAATGGACTCAGTGTACAAAGAATTATAGGTCCTCTCCTGGTCATTCCAGACATCTAAATCATAGACAGCTAGCTGTACTGAATAACAGCCTGAATGCTGAAATAAAAGACACTCGTTTGAATTCTGGCTAAATCATAAAGAGACAGACACAACTGAGCATGCACGCATGCACACAAATCGGTTACTGCTATGTGACTGTGGACATATTACTCAACCTACCTTCACTGTCCATACCTATGAAATGCAGATTAAAATGCCTATTGATGAATATTAAATGACATGATACAGAAATATCATTGGTTTAGCACATTTCAAGAGTTCAATAAATGGCAGGTATTAATAATACTGCCTTCCAAAATGAACTTTCTCCACTCTCCCCTCAATGCTCCACTCCAAACTCCATACACATAGATATATGCTTGAGTAATTTTAGTAAACAGGGCCTAGTAGGAGAATTGTGAAGCATATGCACATAGTTAAGTTACAGCAGTTTTGTTATTTCAAAATATTTTAAATCAATGCCAGAAAGAGAAAGAGACACATTAGTAATTATGATACAGTAAGATTTTGTTGATAAGTAAATTGTCTTCTTTCACAAAAGGCAAACCTGTCATCTTTGGTCTTGAAAAGAAAAATCACAGATGTGATTAAAAACCTCAGAGAATAAGTAGAATTATTTAAATTAGATTCCGCAACTCTATATTTCATAATTATGAGAATCTGCTTATTCAAAATTATGTGTAATGGCATGATTGTGGAATTTCCTTGCTAATAAGAATAAAATACTAATAAAAAAATCCATTTTTCATCAGTTCCATGGTGCTTACCATGGTAACCAATCTCAGTGGCATTATTTCATTAATACTAATTGAAAGGGGAACAAACTTTTACAGTTTAGACTTAAATTATGTGGGTGAGCTTAAAAATAACAGGTGTAAAAAACAAAGTGCTCTTCTGTTTGTCACTACTGTATAGGATAGTTCAATAATTTCTCTTTGGCAGGTCCTGTATAAGGTATAGTGAACACTGCTTGTGCACCACTTCAAATCCTTTGGTTTCATCTCCTACCCAGTCATACCTGGGCAACCTGGCAGGCTGCAACCAACTTCAGTGCGACTGGCAGTCCCTTGTCTCTGGCCAGCCATAAATGACTCTCTCTTCTGGGTACAGGGCTTCTCTGATTCCTTGCCCAGTGATACTCTAAGAAGACATTTGACACTCAAGCAGGGGCAAACTGGAAACAGGTGGGGAAAGTCAATACCTGTAGGGCAACATTTAGCCAGTAGTTAAATGCTTTTCCCTTTCTTTTACACAGATGCTCTTGGGTTGCATTTCATGAGGCAACTTAGATGGTCCTACATGATTGAACACTCATAGTGGTGGGCCATCTGATAATGCAGACTTGAATTGGTTCTCTTTTCTTTCCGTCTTTCATTCCTAGTTTATCCCATAAACCAACTCTGAATGCTTGGGAGTGGGCTCCTGGGACCCTGTGTTGAAGATTTCTGGTACTTCATGTAAAAGAATCCATGATCCATTACCCCACTGAGTGTTTTCCATCCCTGAATTAGGTTGCCATCTGAGGGATTTCTTTCTCATTGGAATCTATAAATTCATGAAAATCTTAATATAAGTTTGATATCTGGAAAACACTAGAAGGTTCATCATCACAAAAGCCCAAGTAGGATGTGCTTTCTTTTTTTGTTTAATATACTGTGGGCTCATCTTCATGGAGCATGTTTTGCTATACAAATCAGATCATATTCACTACTCTGAAGTTTCTTCCAACTTCTAGTCCAGAAAATCCCAGAAGAGTTAGAAAGTCACTCAATGAACTTTAGTATGTAAAGCTATATGTGTGTCTAGTGATGTTTTTAAAATCAATTCTTGAGTGAGTTATACTATTAATTTCCTCATTAGAACAACTAAAATTTTAGATGAACTATTTTACATTTGGTATTTTTTAAAAGTTGTTAAAAAAAAGTTATTTTAAAAAGCTTTACTGAAGTATAGTTGATTTACAAAATTGTGTTAGTTTCAGGTGTATACATTAGATCCCTTTTAACACATGAACACCCCCTAAAGTTCAGAGGAAAAATGAAATTCAATCAAACTTGAGTTAACATTATATTCTCTTTGTCCACCTCAACTTATATCACTTGGATCAAGTAGAATACAAGTGATATAATTTAGGGGCCTTACTAGGTGGCATGAATGGTAAAGAACCTGCCTGCCAACACAGGAGATGCAAGAGACAGGGGTTTGATCCCTGGGTTGGGAAGATCCCCTGGAGGAAGGCATGGCAACCCACCCTAGTATTCTTGCCTTGAGAATCCCATGGAGAGAGGAGCCTAGAGGGCTATGGTCCATGGGGCCACACAGAGTTGGACACTACTGATGTGACTTAGCACACATACAGCATGGCATAACCTAGAGCCTATAGTGCTAAATGTATTTTATATGTGCTCCATAAATGATCTATATTGCACATTAAAAATATTGAGAAAGTTTGCAGTGCTGATGGATCATGTAGCAATCCTTGAGTAAATTTTTCTTGCCCCTTAAGAGCTCGAAATTCTCCATCCAGGCTTCAGCAATACATGAACCGTGAACTTCCAGATGTTCAAGCTGGTTTTAGAAAAGGCAGAGGAACCAGAGATCAAATTGTCAACATCTGCTGGATCATCGAAAAAGCAAGAGAGTTACAG
>NW_011476698.1:4374-6586 GCF_000754665.1 Bison bison bison | reverse complement strand
AAAGCTGAAACTCCAGTATGTTGGCCACCTCATGTGAAGAGTTGACTCATTGGAAAAGACTCTGATGCTGGGAGGGATTAGGGGCAGGAGGAGAGGTGGACCACAGAGGTTGAGATGGCTGGATGGCATCACTGAGTCGATGGACATGAGTTTCAGTGAACTCCGGGAGTTGGTGATGGACAGGGAGGCCTGGTGTGCTGCAATTCATGGGGTCACAAATAGTCGGACATGACTGAGCGACTGAACTGAACTGAACTGAAATGATGGATGGCAAGTTTGTGTCTCTCCTAAAATTCATGTTGAAACCCTCACCTTAACCCTCAATAATATGTTATTAGGAGATGGGCCTTTGAGAATTAAGTCATGAGGGTAGAAATCCTCAGGGTGGGATTCGTGTCCTTATAAGAGGAAGAAGAGAGCAAGCCCTCTTTCTTTTGTCATGTGAGAGCACAACAAGAAGTCAGATACAGTCAAATACAGAAGAGGGCTCTCACCAGAACTGGACCATGCTGGCACCCTGGTCTCAGACTTTCAGCTTCCAGGGCTGAAAAAATTAAGTTTTTGGTTATAAACCAGTTTATAGTACTTTGATATAATAGTCCAAACCTCAACAATTATTTTTTCTAACTTAACAGGAAATACCCACATTGTATCTGAGTTATCCTAAACACTAATCAAGTAGGTTACAAATGAATAAAGGTTTTCACTGAGTTTTTAAAAAGATGGCTAAAAAGACAGAAATTATAAACTGTCAAGCAAATATTGGAAGAATTGGAAAATCAGAACCTCTATCTACCTTGTATCATACACAAAAATAGATTCCAGATGGATTAAAGACTCAAAAGCATACAGATGTGTGGTGGACACTATGAAGAATGGCCCCAGATGTCTCTTTACTGAAGGACTTATTGCCCCTTCTGCTGAGAGTGCTGTCAGGAGACAATCTTCAGATTCTGGCCTCTTCACTAATTACTTCAGCTGAAAAGAACTGCCTCATGCAGGGTCACACCCCTTCCCTGGGCAGCCCACATCCAATGACTAATGAAAAAGAGGGGATATATAGGCCTGGCCATCTCAGCACCACCCAGAAAACTTCTGAAGTACCATTTGAGCCCAGAGGTGTCCATGAAATGGATTGGGGTTGTCATCAACTCAGCATGGCAGCTCAGCTTCTCCCTCTGACAGCTTCTGCTACCTTGTCCTAACATTTTCCTCCATGTTAGTCCCCAAATCATTCCCTAAGAAACATCAAAAAGGCTAAACTCTGTTTCATATTCTACATACTGGGGAACTCAACTTGCAACAACACATTCCATGAAAATGTAAAAGAGTATCTTGAAAATAACTTTGAGTGTGGGAAAGGCTTTCTTAAACAGAACATAAAAGCTACAAAGTCATAAAGGAAGAAATGTAGAGATATGATTATGTGAAAGTTGAAATTTTCTTTCTGTATTTTGAAAAGCATTTTAAGATTAAAAGACAGGCATTAGATCTGGTGAAAAATATTTTTAACATGCACAATACACAAAGAATTTATATCCACAACATATAAAGAATTCCTACAAATCATTAAAAAGTCACCCTCCATCAAAAAAGACTAATGTGTATGAAGAAATCCAAGGAAAAGAGATGTTGCCAATAAAGTAGGAAAAGATGTTCTCAGGTTTATTTGAAATCAAAGAAATCTTCCTTGAAATCAAAGACATAAAAACCATAAGCTAACTTGTATAATGAGAAAGATTGATAATATATGCAATTGGCAAGAGGGTGGGGGAAATGGACATTTTATATTTGTGGAAATATACCTTTTTTTTGAAGGACACTTTGGCAATAATCTATCAACACTTTAAATGTGCATACTTTTAGATCTAGAATTTCTCCTTTTAGGAATACATGCTACAGAAATATTAGCAAATGCACACAAAATTGTGTAGAAGAAATTGGGGGAAAGTATTTCTATAAAAGAAAGATATTTGAAACAAACACCCCAAAATGAGAGTATGTTTAAAATCATTTATCGTGTGCCCATACTATGAAATGCTATACCAAATCACTTTAGTCACGTCTGACTCTTTGTGACCCCATGGACTGTAGCCCACCAGGCTCCTCTGGCCATGGGGTTCTCCAGGCAAGAATACTGTAGTGGATTGCCACGCCCTCCTCCAGGGGATCTTCCCAACCCAGGGATCAAACCTGTGCCTCCTGCATTGCA
>NW_011476698.1:0-382 GCF_000754665.1 Bison bison bison | reverse complement strand
GGTAGTTTGAGCATTCTTTGGCATTGCCTTTCTTTGGGATTGGAATGAAAACTGACCTTTTCCAGTCCTGTGGCCACTGCTGAGTCTTCCAAATTTGCTTCTTCCCCTTTAACTTACTACAAGAATTTAAATAAAGGGCCTGTTCCTGGAATATAGGTATCACCACAGATATCTGCAAAGAATATAAACGTGGAGAGGTGGGGGAAACTCAGGAGGACCTAGAGATCAGAATCCACTCTGTGTCCCTTCCCCTCTGCATGGCCCAGAAAACATTTGTCTACCAAACATTTGCTTTTCCATCTTCATGTGAATTGTCTCGTTAAATGAAATACCTCCGGGGCGGGGAGGCCGGGAGGAGTCGCGGGGGGAGGAGAGCCGGCCT
>NW_011476697.1:18639-19905 GCF_000754665.1 Bison bison bison | reverse complement strand
AACTAGCGGTCGAGGATGTGCTTGTATTTTTCCACAGGATGCAGATTCTCCAATTTAGATCCAGGACAGGTTGATTCGCCATGTTGCAGACCCCCAGACATCCAGTTCCCCCATTACTTCGATCACAAAAGAGGAGCCCGCCGGAAGGGGAGACAAGATAAACATCGAGATCCCAGCGAGACCGACGGGGCTGCTGCAGCACGAACTCCAACCAGAAAATAATTCTACTTATTCTGTTTTGGCTCGTCTACCCTCTCCTTATGTTTTTCTCTTTACCAATGATTCTGGAAAACTTAATGTACATGTGACTTTCACTGGTGGACCTAATATAGTAACTTGTGAACAATGTATGCTTTCATCTTGTTTGACCCCCCAATATAATGTTTGCTCTTTTGTGGTGTTACAACGCCCAGCCTATCTCATGATACCTGTGACAGTGACTAGCCACTGGTATGACAATTACGGCCTCGCCGTGTTACAACAACTACAAGATTTAATGCGACAACAGCGATTTGTGGACTTACTTATTTTAGGAATATCAGCTTTGATAGCAGCAGTTACTTCTGTTACTGAGGCAGCAATATCATTGACTCAACAGGTGCATACTGCCCAAAATGTTGATACTATGTCTAAAAATGTCTCTTTAACTCTAGCAACACAGGAAGTTACAGATAGAAAATTGGAGATGAGGGTAGATGCCTTGGAAGAAGCAATAATGCATATTGGGACTGAGTTACAGGCTTTAAAAGTGAAAATGGCTCTGTCTTGCCACGCTGATTACCGGTGGATATGCGTGACATCTTTAAAGGTAAACAAGGCAGATTATGAATGGGAAAAAATCAAAAATCATATCTCAGGTGTTTGGAACAGCTCTGACATTGACCTGGACTTAGGGAAACTTCATAATCAAATACAGACCCTGGAACACTCTCGACTGGATTTTACTGCCGCTGAAGCAGCTAATGACTTATTCCACACCTTCTCTAACTTTATTTCTGGAAAAAACATTCTGTCTAATATCTTTATATCTAATTTTGCTTCTCATAATAATTCTTCCTTGTATTGTCAGGATTCTTCAGCAGAACATTCAGAAGCTCGCGACTGAGCTGCATCTGGCTGTTTTAAGAAATAAAAAAGATGGAGAGGCTGGGAGCCAGCATATTGCATATTGAGTGCATATTGCATATTGAGTGCAGCACTTTCCACAGCATCATCTTTCAGGATCTGGAATAGCTCAACTAGAATTCTATCACTGCCAGGAGCCAG
>NW_011476697.1:1038-17684 GCF_000754665.1 Bison bison bison | reverse complement strand
TTGGTCTCCCCATGTCGCTCTCTCTCTCAAATTCTGGCTGAGTCTCCATCTGGAGCACGGAACCTGCCATGCTTGCTAATTATGCCTGGGCTTCTAAGATCTGACCGGGGAGGCCTCAGTGTCTCCTCTCCTTCGGGAGAACGGAAGGATGCCTGTGGCCTACGTAAGTGGTGCAAACTTCTTGTCTTGAAGTTTTATTGGTCTCCCGCATAAACCAAGCTACTCAGCCTCTTTTCTCCACTGAATTTTCCTACTGAGCTATCCTCATCCTATTACTCTTTATATCTTTGATAAAATATTTAAATAAATAGGTCACCGGCACCGTCCCCACTTCGAATACCCTGGATCAGCCGGGGCTGGTCCCCGGCAAGGTTCCACCAGACACCGTCTCAGCCAGGCCAGCCACAGCTTCATCTTCCCCATGGCCTTCATGCTCTCTCTATTGATGGCCCTGGTGCTGGTCAGCTACGGCCCGGGAGGATCCCTGGGCTGTGACCTGTCTCAGAACCACGTGCTGGTTGGCAGGGAGAACCTCAGGCTCCTGGACCAAATGAGGAGACTCTCCCCTCGCTTCTGTCTGCAGGACAGAAAAGACTTCGCTTTCCCACACGAGATGGTGGAGGGTGGCCAGCTCCAGGAGGCCCAGGCCTTCTCTGTGCTCCACGAGATGCTCCAGCAGACCTTCAACCTCTTCCACACAGAGCGCTCCTCTGCTGCCTGGGACACCACCCTCCTGGAGCAGCTCCGCACTGGACTCCATCAGCAGCTGGATGATCTGGACGCCTGCTTGGGCCCAGTGACGGGAGAGGAAGACTCTACCCTGGGAAGGACGGGCCCCACACTGGCCGTGAAGAGGTACTTCCAGGGCATCCATGTCTACCTGAAAGAGAAGGAATACAGCGACTGCGCCTGGGAAATCGTCATAGTGGAAATCATGAGAGCCTTGTCTTCATCAACCAACTTGCAAGAAAGGTTAAGAATGATAGATGGAGACCTGAACTCACCTTGACATGACTCTCACTGATTAAGATGCCACATCATCCTTGTTTACTCACCTGGGGTCATTTCAGAAGACTCTGAATTCTCCTTTAGCCACCAAATTTATTGAATTAACTCAGCCAATACATGTCAGTAGTAATAAGCAATTAGATACAAAAGTAATCATGTGAAGGTGTATCAATCCATAAGCAATGATTGCCCTGATGTTATTTATTTATTCTTTATTTAGTTAATGTAATATTTTATCTCATCATATTTATACTTTCATATAAAAGATGTGTATGTTTACTTTGTATTAAAATTTAGAAAATATATTTCCCTGTTTCATTAAAATTGTTATTTTTTTATTTATTAGTTATCAAGATAAATTTCTTGTTTATATTTTGAAAACCTAAATCCTTATTTTCTCTGCATATACCTATCACAAAATAGTATTTGTTCACTTTATTCTGTGGAACATTTCTATTATTTTCTAGGAAATGTTTGTCAAAAGGTGGAATTCTGAGAATTTTCTGTGGGTGCAGTTGTTAGGACTCTGAGTTTTTCCTTCAGGGAGCCTTGGTTGAGGAACTTATATCCTATAAGCTGTGGAGGGTGCCAAAAAAAACAATTTAGAAAGGAAATTATGAAATTGTAGAAAATGGTTAGTCTTGCTGTCATAGGCATAACTAATTTATACCCACTCATTAAAGAATGGTTGATAGACATATCTGAGGGAAGCAGTCACCTCCTGCAGGAAAGCTGATGATGTACAGTATTGACTGGCTGCTCCTGACTCCTATTCCTCTGCCTCCCTTCTCCTCAGTAGTGCCTTACTGAGCAATTCACTCCCTTACACAATACCTTCACTGCCTCCACACTGGAGCTCTGTTCTGTGCTGGTTTCTAGCGGCATGGTGTAGTCAGAGTGGAAGCCACAGGAAGACAGCCCAAGTGAAAGGAGTGTTCTAGAAATTTCAAAACCTCTGAATCCCAGCTCTGCTGTTTACCAACAGTGTGACCCTGAAATATCTTACAAACACAACAGGTCAGTTTCCTCATCTTTAATACGGGGACAATAAGAGTAGTTTTCATACAATTACTGCTTGGATTCAATGAGTCCATATCACACAAGAGGCATCAAGCGCTCCTGGCAGAAATCATCAGGACCGTGAGAATCACAGAGTGGCTGCCCTCAGGGAGGAGACAGGACAGCCGCCCTGAGACAGAGACTGGAGGGCAGCATGGAAAGGTGCTGGCCCCTGACAAAGGTATTTTCTTTTCCACTTGGGTGCTAGTTTCACAGTGCTCTCAGTGTGAGAACGTTCCTTTGCTGTATGCTGAAGAGCATTCCAATTTCTAGGTTTCATACTTCTAAAAGCATTGCTATGAGTTCATAAAAAACTCTGAGAAAGATGAATTGGTAGAAAATGCTTGATCTAACATAAATACGATACTAGGGAAAGAATAGAGATCGCATATCAGTGCAGATAATCAAACACAAGCAGAGGCAGGAAGGAAAGAGCAGGGGCTGTGAAGTGTGTGGTTCTGCTCTCCAGTTCTGGGCTGTCCCAGGTTGGATCCTAGTTCTCCTTTCCATAAAATCCCTTGTCCATACTTGCTGGCAATGTCACCTCCTGGAGCCTCTGTTCTGCTACTGAAAGAACAAAACCCAACAAATGGTTCAGAAGCCAGTTTTACCTCTTTTCATACTAAAGAAGTGAGAAACATGATTAATGAATGAAGTGCTTAATTTTCGGCAACCTCCAAGGAGACTCACACCAAGGGCCACCTTCCAGAATTGCTGCTGCTAGTACCCTTGTCCCCAGGGCAAGCCATTGCTGACCCACACTTCCATAGGAGACTCCAACCTTAGGAGGTGGGTCTGGTTCAGTCTCCTGTGGGGTCACTGCTCCCTTCCCCTGGGTCTTGGTGCATGTAAGATTATGTTTGTCCCCTGCAAGAAGAGTCTCTCCCACAGTCCTGTGGAAGTCCTGTAATCAAATCCCACTGGTGTTCAGAGTCAGATTGCCTGGGGATTCCCACTCCCTTTGCAGGCTTGCAAGCATGGCATGAGGCTCAGAACCTTCACACCAGTGGGAGAACTTTTCTGATATTATTGTTTTCCAGTTTGTTGGTTTCCCATCTGGCAGAGATGGGATTTATTTTTATTGTGCTTGAGCGCCTCCTGCATCTCATTGTAGTTTCTTCTTTGTGTCTGGACATGGGACATCCTTTTTCGGCAGGTCCAGAGTCCTCCTCTGGATGGTTGTTCAATAGCTAGTTGTGATTCCAGTGCTCTTGCAGGAGATGAGTGCATGTCCTTCCACTCTGCCATCTTGAACCAGAAGCTAAGCCAAAACTTTGATATTTGACCATTTGAAATATGCTGAACTATCTCATTCACACCCACCATATATTTATTCACCACCACAGACGTATGTGTGGCTAAGATTTGAACAGGGCATTAAAACTGGAAATAGGTATGTTGTCTGTCTTCAAATAGTATGATTTTCTAAGAAAGATTTTAAAAATCAATATGTCAATCTGCTGCACAGAAAACATTTTTATTGAGGTATATCCAAGTTCCTGCAGTAACAAGGGTTCATTTATAAAAATTGATCAACAAGGATCCCACCAATTTATACATTTCATTTACCATATTTCAACTTTTATTATTTTAAGAATTTCCTATAATCTGTACTTTTCAAGATCAAAGTCTTTCTTTTCATTTTAAACACCCCTCCCCCACACACATCCTCCATCAGGACCTTCTAACCGAGAGCCCCTTGAATGGTGAGGAATTGACTCCCCAGAGCAGGACACGTCTCCATTTCTTATTCCCACCCATCATCCTGCACAATGGTAGCATACTACTGGTCCTCAGCGTTGTCAATAAAAGTGTAAGTGTAATAATGATAATAATGATAATGATAAGCTTAAAAGAGTTTTACCAGTTAAACTGTTTAAAAATGACAATCTTGCTGCATTTTGTGTGTGTGTGTGTGTGTGGCTTACTCTTGTCTTCTTATGTGACCAGTATATTTGTTATCTGGGCATCTCTTTAGTCTTCCCTCAACTTTCGGCACTATTTAGTCCAGTAGTTTTTTCTGTCCTATACTACAGTTTTCTCAGCTTTAAAATAGGAATATGGGAGTGGATATATGTGTATTTATAGTTGATTTACATTGTTGTACAACAGAAACCAAGAAAACATTGTAAAGCAATCAGTGTCCAATTGAAAATAAAATAGAGATAATGAGAATACTGTACTCCATTCAATATACCATCTCATTTTATGTGCTTTATATAATGTTAATATAACAACTTACAAAGTTATCATAAATAGTAGATTATATAAAGCAGCAGGGACACATTAAACATAACTCTGAGAGTTGTTCTGTGACAGGTGTATACAAAGGTTTCACCATTATTTCATGTCTACCCTAAGAATGGTTATGCCATATCTGTGCCTTGCTCAGCTCTAATTTTTAATGCAAAAATTCTATCTCTGCAAATTAGAATAGGTTAATCTTTTCTATGGAGATAGAAATGGCAACCTACTCCAGTATTCTTGCCTAGAGAATCCTGTGGATAGAGGAGCCTGGTGGGCTGCTGTCCATGGGGTCGCACAGAGTCAGACACAACTGAACTGACTTAACATGCATGCACTGGAGAAGGAAATGGCAACCCACTCCAGTGTTCTTGCCTGGAGAATCCCAGGAATGGAGGAGCCAGGTGGGCTGCTGTCTATGGGGTCACACAGAGTCAGACATGACTGAAGCGACTTAGCAGCAGAAATCTTTTTTTATATTGTACAAAGCATATCTACACATTTTTACATTTTACTAGCAAATTAAATAATCTCATAGCTGTACCAAGCACAGCGAGATATTTACTGGGCATCAAATCAACATGCAATCAGTGCATTTGGCATAAAAGATGCTTATTAAGTAGCAAATAGTATATTAAATGTAAACTTACATTATGTTGAAATAAAAAACATCTTGATTATGAATTTTAAAGCAACTTATCTGTATGAAATGACATTTTTAAAAAGTTAGTAAAACTCTTCAGTGGAAAACTATGTATAAATTTGAAAGCTTAACATACAATCCCAGATTAAAAGAAATGAGAAGAAAGAAAGATTTTGAAAATTGAAATTATTTAAGGTAGTTAATGAGTCATAAGTTTTTCAACTACAGCTTTTGCTCAATTGAACTAAGATGAACAAAGAAGTAATTTTGAACACATTGCAGATGATTTTGCTTCCACTGAAGCCAGAACCTTAAAGTCTTGTTTTGGCTTAAGGAAAATATTTAAACTTGGTGTGAGTTTAAGACTTACCTATACATTTAAAAACATTTTTCAACTACTTGATCATTGCAGCAGAAATTAACCATTTAAATTAAATGACATCACTTTCCCTTTTGAGGGGCTCCTTGAAGTCTCAGTCTTGTCCTCAAGTCTTCCCACTGGAGGGTTCCAATATCAGGTAGATGCCCTTCCTGACTGTAGATGCCTTTCAACTTTCCCTGAATCACTCCTTTCCCCAGAAACAACCCTGAATCTGAAAACACACCACAGTATGCTCTGATTTCCAGCCACTAACCACTGCATAAACGGGCACCAGTGTAAACTGCTCTGGCTAAAATCTCATCCCAGGAAGGGGAGGATGGATGTAGCTGCAGGTGCAGAAATCAAAGGCTCTGAGCAAAGCCACTACAAAACACCCCTGGGCAGTCTAGTCCAAAAAGAAAGTTTCCTCACTGCTCCTGGGGCCCCAAGAGCTCCTGGGGCCCCAGCGACGCCTTGCCCTGGCATGAGGCTCCTGTCAACCGGGACTCTCTGGTTATCCTTGGTGGTACCCATGCTCAAGTTCAAGGCTCTTGACCTGGAGTCGGTTTCCGCTAGGCAGGCATGGCCAGTTGGTCTGTTACAGGGAGATCTGCGGTGCCCATCCCAGCCACAGAGGTGTAGGGAAGGCAGCTTGGAGCTCCTTGTTAAGCTGTAGCCCTGGGACTCAGTTTCACTAAAGCTCTGAGTTTGGTGATTTCTGGTCTCTAGGAGGATGGCAATGGTGATGATCACCATTCTCCAGGGCTGGATAACTTCACCCTCCGTGTCATCAGGAAAGGGGTTGGCATCTGGTGAGCTTGGTGATGCTGCAGATGTCAGGTTGTGCCAGGTTTTATCCAGCTGTTTCCAGCAACTTCCTGCAAATAAGATCTTTAATAGGTCAAAACTGTCATTTTCTACACTTTTCTCTTTTGTTTCCACTGAAAAGCTTTTCCCTTCTGTTCTGGGCATAGAGAATGTCACAGCTTCGATGTTTCTTCTGTGTTATTACACTGGAAATGAAATATACTCATGGAAAAGTCTCAATCAAAAAGGAGATATTCATCTACATGAGTCAACTGAGCTTGAAATAAAAACCCAAAGCTCAATCTAATTATCTTCTTTAGTCTAAAAGAAGACTCAGAGGTGTGACGCCATAGTCTATTCTGACAGTTTAAATTGCACCAAGATAAATCCTGCCACAACTCTCTGCATTTCCTTTTTAAGATGTAATATATAAGGTTTGCATTCTTCCACAACGATTGATAGGACCATAGTTCCCATTTTCTGGTGGTCTACAGATAACAGTGGCATAATACTCAGTTCAATTCAGTTCAGTCACTCAGCTGTGTCCAACTCTTTGCGACCCCATGGACTACAGCACGCCAGGCCTCCCTGTCCATCACCAACTTCTGGAGTCCACTCAAACTCATGGGCATTGAGTCAGTTTGCCATCCAACCATCTCAACCTCTGTAGTCCCCTTCTTCCCCTAATTTCAATCTTTCCCAGCATCAGGATCTTTTCCAAGGAGTCAGCTCTTCATATCAGGTGGCCAAAGTATTGGAGTTTCAGCTTCAGTATCAGTCCTTCCAATGAATATTCAGGATTGATTTCCTTTAGGATGGAGTGGCTGGATCTCCTTGCTGTCCAAGGGACTCTCGAGAATCTTCTCCAATACCATAGTTCAAAAGCACTAGTTCTTCCACGTTCAGTTTTCTTTATACTCCAACTCTCACATCCATACATGACTACTGGAAAAACCATAGGCTTGACTAGATGGATCTTTGTTGGCAAAGTAACGTCTCTTCTTTTTAATATGCTGTCTAGGTTGGTCATAGCTTTTCTTCCAAGGAGCAAGCGTCTTTTAATTTCATGGCTGCAATCCCCATCTGCAGTGATTTTGGAGCCCCCCAAAATAAAGCCTCTGACTCTTTCCATTGTTTCCCTATCTATTTGCCATGAATGATAGGACTAGATGCCACAATCTTGGTTTTCTGAATGTTGAGCTTTAAGCCAACTTTTTCATTCACCTCTTTCACTTTCATCAAGAGGCTCTTTGGTTGTTCTTCACTTTCTGCCATAAGGGTGGGGTCATCTGCATATCTGAGGTTATTGATATTCCTCCCGACAATCTTGATTCCAGCTTGTGCTTCATCTAGTCCAGTATTTCTCATGATGTACTCTGCATATAAGTTAAACAAGCAGGGTGACAATATACAGCCTTGACACACTCCTTTTCCTATTTGGAACCAATCTGTTGTTCTATGTCCAGTTCTAACTGTTGCTTCTTGACTTGCAAACAGATTTCTCAGGAGGCAGATCAGGTGGTCTACTATTCCCATCTCTTGAAGAATTTTCCACAATTTGTTGTGATCTATACAGTCAAAGGCTTTGGCATAGTCAATAAAGCAGAAGTAGATGTTTTTCTGGAACTTTTCAATGATCCAACGGATGTTGGCAATTTGACCTCTGGTTCCTCTGCATTTTTTAAAACCAACTTGAACATTTGAAAGTTCACGGTTCACATACTGTTGAATCCTGGCTTGGAAAATTTTGAGCATTACTTTGCGAGTGTGTGAGATGAGTGCAATTATGTGGTAGTTTGAGCATTCTTTGGCACTGCCTTTCTTTGGGATTGGCATGAATTTTATACTTAGTTTATAATTTTTATTTTTCATTAAATTCTTACTATAAAAACATTCTTTATTTCTTTTTCTTTAAAACGAAACACCAAGCTGAATGCATAACTTGATTAAACAATTCATTTTACAAGTCCTTGACCCCCTTTTTTGATTTTCAGATTTGAATAAAAAATACACTTCCTTCAGCCAGGTTGTGTGTTGCTCTCAAGACCTAGATGTAAATGTAACTAATTCAGTCATTTTTGTAGCTTTGATTTTTTAAAAAGAAATTAACCTCAAATCAATAATCAGTTATTTCATAATAAAATGTTCACTAAGGTCCATCTAGTGAAGGCTATGGTTTTTCCAGTGGTCATGTATGGATATGAGAGTTGGACTGTGAAGAAAGCTGAGCGCGGAAGAATTGATGCTTTTGAACTGTGGTGTTGGAGAAGACTCTTGAGAGTCCCTTGGACTGCAAGGAGATCCAACCAGTCCATTCTGAAGGAGATCAGCCCTGGGATTTCTTTGGAAGGAATGATGCTGAAGTTGACACTCCAGTACTTTGGCCACCTGATGTGAAGAGTTGACTCATTGGAAAAGACTCTGATGCTGGGAGGGATTAGGGGCAGGAGGAGAGAAGGGGATGACAGAGGATGAGATGGCTGGATGGCATGACCAACTCAATGGACATGAGTCTGAGTGAACTCCGGGAGCTGGTGATGGACAGGGAGGCCTGGCGTGCTGCGATTCATGGGGTCACAAAGAGTCAGACACAACTGAGAGACTGAACTGAACTGAACTGAATTAGTAGCAGAAATGAATATCAGGTTGAATGCTACAATGAAAGGGAGAAAACTGGTATTCCGCCAGTAGAATGTGGAGCAAGATGTGACAGGGTATAAAAAGTTAACTACTACAATTAATTAGTAAACATTTCAGTGCAAATGCCCACTGATTGTTGGAGATGGCAATTTACAAGCAATGTCATGAAATGTAAAGCATGGAACAGAAAAACTGATCAAGTGGGAAATGAGTATCAAATGGGAAAAAGACTTAAAATTGAGTCCTATGACCTCAACCTTCAAAGGGAGGGAATGCCACAAAGGAAGCAGAGATGGAATGGCCGTGTGTTAGCAACACAAGAGAGAGTGGTGAAAAGACAGAGATGGAAGGGTTGCAACCCCTTAAGACTCAATACATTCGTGGATATGTACATGGAAAGTTCTTCCTACTTGGGAAAAGAGATGACACTGATCACCTTAGTGAGAGCTTGCTCAGTAGAATTAATCAACAGAAACCAGCAGGTTTCTTAATGAAGAAGGAATCAATGATGTGTTGAACATTATGGAAAATCACAGCACAGGCCCTTTAGGTTTACATTTTTACTTTCCTATTAAGCTAGGAATCTCAAGATGATACACAAAGTGGTTCAGAAGAAGCAAGACAATAGCAGCAAGTCCTCAGGACATGGAACAATACAGATGAGCAGAATTGAGGCAAGCATTTCTCTACAACATTCCTTTCCAGAGAATGAGAAGACTGAAGTGGATGCTGAGAGCACAGAGACAGCATGAAAGCCTAGCTACTAGCTGTGCCTCCAGCACAGGTGACATTCATACCACAGCAGGCTTCAGAGTCTCTGAAGGGAGGAGGGTCACGCCCATCACAGTTGCAGACTTGCTACCTCCTTAGGACCCAGCAAGTTATCACAGAGCAGGGCAAGACGTGCCTGGGGACAATGAAATGCAAGGAAGTTCTTTAACTCCATCATGATACCTTTGCCTCTTTCAGAGACAAGCAAAATTAAACAATCTTAAATAGAAGGGACACAGGCAGCGATTTTAATACACTTAGCAACTAGCGTGACAGAGCCTTCCTGAAAGGACACATATCAGTAATGTACACTCTGGAAGATCACAATTCCTAAAAGTAGCAAAGATCTTTGTGGAAATTCATGTATTTAATGTAGGCAATTTGGAAAAAGGACATTGATGAATCAATCGTCTTTTTCTTGTTTCCAGTTGGTACAAACAGCAGTAAGCAGGAACATTTAAAGTCAGTTCAGTTCATTTCAGTCCAGTCCCTCAGTCGTGTCCGACTCTTTGCGACCCCATGAATCATCAGAGAGACATTTAAAGTACATTTAGAGGCTTGGAAACCTGTCTGAGGAATAGGGTCCTAAAAGAAGCAAAAACCATTCCTATATTACTGTTAAAATATCATTTTATTAACAAATGATTTCTTAAACAATATTTTTATTAAAGTCCTACAGTATTATTTTATAATGTTTAATACATTGAGGCTAGAACTTTAAATAAATTCAACTATACAAAACCATGAGGCTGACCCTGGAGTCCAAGGTAGTTTCTCCACGCTAAGGAGTCCTTTCAAAACCTTCCATCATTCTGTCCAGGAAGTATGTATGCTCTTCCATCTTGGTAATACATGAGGCTTTCTCAGTACCCACATCTGAATTCGTGGTTGGAAAAATAAAGAAAAGAGGTTCTTCACTGGACTCTATCAGTAAACAATAGGATGACCCATTTGGACTGGAGGTGAGAAATGCAGGTGTCTTCACTATGAATGAGAACAGCAAGTTGACCTGAGGAGGTCTCCTGCAAAGGGTCCTTGTCAACTGAAAAATACTGACAACATGACTGCCAGAGTTCAATTTTTTGGGAGGACTTACTGAGGACTATAACTGGAGGATGAACTCTCCTCAGCTCTGAGGAACTGCTCCAAGGACTTAGAGGGTGTCAGCACATACATGATTGTGCTGAAGGGGTTACGTGCCATCACTTGGTAGAAGGTGGCTGAGAGTCAGGAGGCACAGATGTCTCTCTGAAAGATCTTAGAGCGTTTCTAAATATGAGAAGTTGCAAAAATTGGGTTCATAAATTTTTCTCAGAAAATTATCTAACTCTCTGCTGGCCTGTTGGACAGGAATAGATAGGGAAGCCTGGCGTGCAACTATCAATGGGGTTGCAAAGAGCTGGACACAATGGAGGGACCTGAACTGCCAGCCTGCTGTGTCAGTTTTCCTGCAGCACAGAGTGCCTCTTTCCTGATCTCCACCCTGAACTCCTATCAAGCGTGTGTTGGAGGTCAGGGACTGCAGTGGGTAGTGACTTCATTCAGGTAGAACCAGATGTGGAGTGTCATTTTAGTTGTAATCTTATAGGAGAAATGTCAGAGCTAAAATGGATGGAAATTGTTAGATATTTTTCTTTTGTTCTTAAACTCATGAGAAAAGTCAAGAGTCTAAAATACAAAGATACCAGGGGTACTATATTTCACTGAAGAAAGTGTGAAAGTGTTAGTCCCTAGTCATGTCCAACTCTTTGCAACTTCATGGACTATAGCTCTCCAAGCTTCGCTGTCCATGGAATTTCCCAGGGAAGAATACTGGAGTTGATTGCCATTCCCTTCACCAGTGGATCTTCCCTACCTTGGGATCGAACCCAGATCTCCTGCCTTGCAGACAGATTCTTTACCCTTGGAACCACCAGGGAAGCCCATATTTGACTGAAGAAATCACTCATAAAATCTTAGACCTACCACCTTGTGGCTTGTGGGATCCCATTTTTCATACCCGGGACTAAATCCAGGTCACAGTGTGAAAGGACCAGATCCTGACCAGTAGGAAAGTCCCATTCATTTTTATTTTTTTTTCAATTAGCAGAAAAATCTATTCCCCTCTAACTGCTGCTGCTGCTGCTAAGTCACTTCAGTCGTGTCCGACTCTGTGCGACCCCAGAGACAGCAGCCCACCAGGCTCTACCGTCCCTGGGATTCTCCAGGCAAGAACACTGGGGTGGGTTGCCATTTCCTTCTCCAATGCATGAAAGTGAAAAGTGAAAGGGAAGTCGCTCAGTCGTGTCCGACTCTTAGCGACCCCATGGACTACAGCCTACCAGGCTCCTCTATCCATGGGATTTTCCAGGCAAGAGTACTGGAGTGGGGTGCCATTGCCTTCTCCATCCCCTCTAACTACTTAATAGCAATTTTGTCTATTTTGATGAGACCTTAAAGAGATTTCTCTAGACTTAAGACCACCTCCCTTATTGCCCTTCAAAACTATTAACAGTGACCCTTTAGCATTTGCAGGAGATTTTAGGGCTTTTGTCATCTCATTCTCCTCCTTCAATTTATTTTGTTGGTTTCCCAGTATCATGTTCATTTGAACCCTTCACTCTTTTTAATGGGCTTGTTCAGACAAATCATTATAAAGCTCCTTTGTATTTGGTACATTGGGAATAGTTCAATGCTCCAGATTGATATTTCTCTCCAGTTGTATAAATGCTATGATCCAAATAGGGTTAATGAGACCCTGAGTTAATATTTTAAAGAGCTTAAAATGTCAAGTCTATTAGCAGCAAACAAAATTCAGTTACTACTTTTTAATATTATGATTACTATTACCCAGATTAATATAATGATCTTTGGAATTATCTGATTCCCTTTTATTTAATTTTAGTTTTCATAAAGCATCTTCTCATTGTTGAGAGATTTATCACCTAGACAGATGCTCAGGAAGGTTGGTCTCCACAATCCTGCCAGAGAGCATTAGTTTTCTAGCAACTGGGATTCCTTGTGAGCTGATGGGTGTGACTTCTTCATTCTCTCCTAAAACTGATCTTACATGGATTAAATGAAAGAAAAATGAGGTAACTAATCTTGCAAAGCAAAGGGCAGTCAACTGACCCAGAACTTTTCCTTCATTGAGTTTCTGGCAGACGCAGCTGTGTCCCAGCCTTTCCTTGATCACACTGGCCTCATCCTTTCCCTCTGCCTCAGCATGTCCCCAGCTGTGGTGCACTGAAGTTTGCTAACTCAGAAAACGTCATCGTGTCAGGGGAAAGCCACTTTCCGTTTTTCATATTCATGACATTCAGATTTACATTTGTTTTCTGTTTGTCTACATTTGTTTTCTCATCTCAAATTTTACTTTCTAGGAAAGTTGCAAAGAAAAACAAAAAAATCTGAAGTTTTGAAAATGATAGAGATACAGCCCCTCTGGCTTTCTTTACTTCCTTTTATTGTTCTCACCTCATCATGAATTAGGACTAGAGCAGGAGCAGTGAGACCAATCTTGTCCAGTGTGTCAATATAAATTAAAAGAACTTCAACTGAAGAATCACCCACAAGCAAAGAAAGAAGGCTATTTCCCCCTGACTGAGTAGTGTGAGTCTCACTGCCCTGCATTCTCAGAGGAAGACAGAGACAGAGGAACAAAGCCCAGTGGAATCAACTGACTGAATGAACAACTGAAGCTCACGAGGTTCTGTGACATGAACTTCTGATGAGAGACAGCAACACCGCTGAATCTCATTCCGCCAACTCAGAAACTCTGAACATCACACGTGTTCAAAACATTAATAGAGTAGAATGATAAAATCTATATTTGGTAAAATAAAAATTATCTATTAAAGGTAAAATAATTGCAGTTGGATAATTCCTCTACTTGCACAAACACACTTTAGCTCTCAGCGCCTTAGCACTATTGACACTTAGGACGCCTGTAGACATGGGTCAGGAGAAGAGGGGTCACCACTGGAAACTTGGATCCTTCACATAAACACTCCAGGGGAGAGGGTGGGGTTTCAGGAAGATGATTTACTTTCCCAACAAATAAACAAGCCCTTCACAGAAAGGAGATTTTCAAGTCCTCAGGCTGTGGTGAGCCTGTCCTTAGGGAGGGAGTCCAGCAGGTGCGGAAGGGACTCTGTCACTCTAGAGGACAGGGGGTGGCTCCATGTGATCTCTCCCTGTGAGTGAGGTGCTGCTGGGGAAATACAATTATTCTGGAATTAGAGTCTCCTCACCCATGTTCCCCAAGAAGAACCAGGATTCTGGTGGGGATATTGGCCCAGTCTGTGGAGGAAAATAGGTATCCAGGATGAAAATGGTGGAAAGAAAGGGCGATGTCTATAATAGTCCTGACTTGATGGTTCCCTAAAACACAACTACAGGGCCTGAAGGAATATGTTCCAAAAGGAGGAGAAACGTGGGAAGAGCTCATGAACTTGTAATAATCAGACTCTTTTCTAAATCAAACACTAAAGATAATCCATCTTTTGTTTCAAAGACCGTATTTGCCAGAGTAATCTGGTAAATCGCTTATAAATACAGAAACCACAGGGCTTAGGGAGCCTGGTTTCCTATGTAAAGTAAGAGGGAAAAATGGAGCCTAAGATCAGGGCTACAGATGAGTTCATGGACAAGAACAGAGCAACATTTATGCATGAGAGACAAAAAGCAATAATGTGTGTAATTACAAACATACATCACTCCTGAGTTAAGAAAAAGACCTTTCTCATTTGATTGATAAATATCCATTTGGATGGGCACATAGGAAGTTATTGGGAAATACACAAAATTAATAGTTTAGATTTATGACATTTTATTTGATCATATTGTAAATACATAAAGGAAAATCAAAAAAGAAAGTAAAAGTGTATAGAAATGATTAGAAAATGAAAACTATCATGTTCCTTATTTAATGACCTCGCTTAGAAAGCATGGCATCAGAGAACCTACCTCAAGGTTCCACCAGACGCCGTCTCAGCCAGACCAGCAGCAGCCTCATCTTCCCCATGGCCTTCATGCTCTCTCTACTGATGGCCCTGGTGCTGGTCAGCTATGGCCCGGGAGGATCCCTGGGCTGTGACCTGTCTCAGAACCACATGCTGGTTGGCAGGAAGAACCTTAGGCTGCTGGGCCAAATGAGGAGACTGTCCTCTCGCTTCTGTCTGCAAGACAGAAAAGACTTCACTTTCCCCCAGGAGATGGTGGAGGGCAGCCAGCTCCAGGAGGCCCAGGCCATCTCTGTGCTCCACGAGATGCTCCAGCAGACCTTCAACCTCTTCCACACAGAGCGCTCCTCTGCTGCCTGGGACACCACCCTCCTGGAGAAGCTCCACACTGGACTCCATCAGCAGCTGGACGACCTGGACGCCTGCCTGGGGCAGGTGATGGGAGAGGAAGACTCTGCCCTGGGAAGGATGGGCCCCACACTGGCCATGAAGAGGTACTTCCAGGGCATCCATGTCTACCTGAAAGAGAAGGAATATAGTGACTGCGCCTGGGAAATCGTCAGACTGGAAATCATGAGAGCCTTGTCTTCATCAACCAGCTTGCAAGAAAGGTTAAGAATGATGGATGGAGACCTGAACTCACCTTGAGATGACTCTCACTGACTAAGATGCCACATCACCCTTGTATGCTCACCTGTAGTCATTTCAGAAGACTGATTTCTGCTTTAATCACAAAATTTATTAAATTAATTCAACCAGTACTTTGTTGGTAGTAGGAAGTAAATGTATTCAGTTTAGGGGGATTCAGTCCTAAGCAATGACTGCATTGATGTTATTTATTATTTGTTTGCTTATTTATTTAGTTATATTTATTCTTTTATCTCATCATATTTATTTTCTCATATAAAAGATTTTTTTACACTGTATTAAAATTTAGAAAATACATTTACATTTCCAGTTCATTAAATTTGTAATTTCTTTTATTTATTAAATCTTTATGAAGGTGAATTTCCTGAGTTTTTATTGTTTTTATTTAGTTTGTAAGTCAAGTCCAACTCTTTTGTACCCCATAGATTGTAGCTTGCCAGGCTTCCCTTGTTCATGGGATTTCCCAGGCAAGAATACTGGTGTGGGTTGCCATTCCCTTCTCCAGAGGATCTTCCCAACCCATGGATCCAACACTCATCTCCCGCATGGACAGGTGCTTTCTTCACCCACTGAGCCACAAGGGAAGCCCATTTTCTACAGAGGCTCATGGAAATATTTGTAATCCAATCTCTTGCAGGGCCTATAACTCTCAGGGGTCTTATCTATCACATATCTCAAATTTATGGTGAGGACTAATTCAGCAATCTCTATAAATCTATATGGTCAGTTAAATATGATTATTTAATTATTATTAGAATTATTAATTTTGTCAATCACATTAGACTCTCAGAAATAATTACCAGTTGATAGTTTTATTTTGCTAATTATATGAACTCATCAGGATTATGCGTAAATTTGTAAACTGCTCAATTTATCTAGAAATTTGGAGATAGACAATAAACTAATGAAAATATAAAGTACTGTAACAGTGAGGTATAGACAACAAAGGCACAATGCATGTTAGTAAAACAGGAAAATAAGTGATGGTTCAATACATGCAGTTTGCACAGATGTTTATGGTGTTTAGGGAGGTGGGGCTTGGAATCTGACATATTAGGTTTTGAAACCTGGATTTGCCATTTTCTTATTACATTATTTCACTCAAATAAAGTCTTACCAGGTGGCTCTTGGAAATGAGAATATTTACAACTCAGTTTCAACTATGTTGGAAGGATTAAGTGTCCCTTTTAAGGGCTAAGGAATTTGTAGTTCCTGACAACATCATTTTTTTTATAAAGACTGATCTGTGGAATTTTTCTGGTAGGTCCTTGGTAATTATGTTCACAGTAGCGTTGTAACATTTAGTTAGTAATCAATTCAGGACTAATGTGCCACAAAAAGTGATGGCAACATCAAGGAATGCGTTTTTTTATCCTCAAATAAATATCAAGAATGAAATATATTCTAATGAATCATTGCCGTAAACACAACACGTCGGTATCTTCTTACCATGTTACGGACTTAATGCGTGTGTGTACCCAAAATTCGTATAATGAAAGGTACCCCCACCATGTGATCATAA